>NC_030677.2:95111999-95380727 GCF_000004195.4 Xenopus tropicalis
AAAGCGCCACAAGGGTACGCAGCGCTGTACAGTCTTACAGAATACAAAATTACACACAGGGAGGACAAGTGATATAATAAATAAATACAATAAATACATATATGTAAACATATATATATATATAAGTGCCATGTGGTATGAGACACAGTAGGAAGGAGGTCCCTGCCCCGTAGAGCTTACAATCTGAGTGGTTGGGTAACATACAGGCACAAACTGGAAGGTAAGAGTGCATCAGGTATGGGCATTTGCCCTTAAGCGCAGGACTGGGCAAGATAATGTCTTAGTGCTCCAGAAGGTAACAGCTGAATTTTTTCTTAAAGAGAGTGGGTGAGTTTTCCCTACGGAGGGATTCAGGGATAGAGTTCCAAAGGTAAGGAGCAGCGAGATAGAAAGGTTTAAGACGAGAGAGCGCAGTGGGTGTGGATGGTGTAAAGAGACGGAGGCTCTGAGAGGAGCGGAGGAGACGACCAGGAACATGTAGGGAGACCAGTGAAGAAATGTAGTGAGGAGCAGAGGAGTGAAGGGCTTTGAATGTCAGCAGAAGGATTTTGTAAGCTATACTTTGCTTGACAGGCAGCCATGCTAGTGAGCTTAATTGAGGCTGAGCAGGATCCCTCTTAGGAGAGAGCAGGAGGATCCTGGCAGCAGAGTTTAAGATTGATTGCAGGGGAGAGAGGTGGGAGTCTGGGAGGCCGGTTAGTAGGAGATTGCAGTAATCTAAGCGGGAAAGGATAAGGGCATAGATTAGTGTTTTAGCTGTTGCTTGTGAAAGAAAGGGGCGTATCTTGGCAATATTGCGGAGGAAAAAGCGACAGGTTTTGGCAGTGTTATTAATATGGTTAGAGAAGGAGAGGGACTGGTCAAAGATAACCCCAAGGCAGCGTGCAGAATTTACAGGGTTGATGGTCATGCCATCAATAGTAATGGTGAAAGGAGGAGGAGGGCCAGGTTTGGGCGGGAAGACCATGAGCTCTGTTTTAGCTAGGTTAAGTTTGAGCTGGCGTCGGTTCATCCAGGAGGAGATAGCCAGGAGGCAGTTACCAATCTGGGTTTGGACATCAGCAGTTAGTGCAGGGGGGTCTAAATATATCTGGATGTCATCTGCATATAAGTGATATTTAAGACCAAAAGAAGAAATAAGGTCTTCTAGAGAGAGAGTGTACAGGGAGAACAGCAGGGGACCAAGCACAGAGCCCTGAGGCACCCCCACACTAAGCGGAACCGGGGTAGAGGATTTGTTAGTAAAAGCGACAGAGAAGGAGCGGTTAGAAAGATAGGAAGAGAACCAAGATGCAGCTTGATCCCGGATACCCAGAGAATGGAGAATTTGCATAAGAATAGAATGGTCGACAGTATCAAAAGCAGAGGAAAGGTCTAGGAGAATGAGGACCGAGTAGCGTCCTTTGGCCTTGGCAGTCTGGAGATCATTTGCCACTCTACATAAGGCCGTCTCAGTGGAGTGCGCAGGCCGAAAACCAGACTGCATAGGGTCCAGCAGATTATGGGTGCAGAGGAAGTTAGTTACACGAGAAAAGACAAGACGTTCCAGGAGTTTAGAGGCTAGGGGTAGGAGAGAGACGGGACGGTAGTTAGAAAGGCAGGATGGGTCCAGTGTAGCCTTTTTAAGAATGGGTTTGACACATGCTTGTTTGAAGAGAGAGGGAAAAGTACCAGAAGCCAGAGAGGAATTGAATATGTGGGTAAGAGCTGGAGTAAGGGCAGGGGCGCACTGTTTTAGTAGGGATGAGGGCATAGGATCCAGCGAGCAGGTAGTAGGCGGAGAGGATCGGAGAAGCTGAGAAACTTCAGACTGAAGGAGCTGAATAGGGAGAGAGGAGATTTAGGAAGGTCGAGATTACCGGTATCTGAGGGTTGGGAAAATTGATTGCGGATAGAATCGACTTTGCTTTTAAAGAAGTCAGCAAAGTCCTGGGGGGTGTGTTCAGATATGATTGATTCATTAGGTGAAGGATGAAGTAGCGAGTTAAATATGGAGAATAAGCGCCGCGGGTTTGATTTATTATTTTTTATAAGTGTGTTATAGTATGCTTGCTTGGCCTGGGATAGGGCAGTATTGAGGCACACCATAAGAAATTTATAGTGGAGCAAGTCAGCTTTAACGCCTGATTTCCTCCAAATGCGCTCAGCAGATTGTGCACAGGAGCGCAGAAATCGCGTCTGAGGGTTAAGCCAGGGACGGGGATTGCGGGCACGACTGCGTTGGGGCTGCAGGGGGGCATGGGTGTTAATTGCAGATGATAAAATTGAGTTGTAGGTATTTACCAGTAACTCAGGATCAGAGGAAGCACAGGAAGAGGAGAGGCTAGAACTAAGAGAGTTAGAGAGAGCAGTTATATCAACCATTCGCGTGTTGCGAATCAGGGCTTTAGGCGGAGAGTTAGAGGGAGAATGAGACACGTGCGTGGCTGCCTGTCGAGAAAAGGAGATAAGATGATGATCTGAAAGAGGAAAAGGCTTACTGTTAAATGTAGATAGATCTAGATTTTTAGAAAAGACCAGATCTAGAAAATGACCATTCATATGGGTAGCTGTATTAGTCCATTGCCGGAGATCAAAGGAGGAGGTTAGATGGAGAAATCGAGAGGGCCAGGGCTGAGAGGGGTCATCTATATGGCAATTGAAGTCGCCTAAAATGATTGCAGGGGTGTCAGAGCATAGAAAAAAAGAGAGCCAGGATTTCAGTTATTTATCTTTTTGTTCAGCAGCTCTCCAGTTTGGAATTTAAGCAGATATCTGGTTGCTAGGGTCTTAGCAACCAAGCAGTGGTATGAATGAGAGACTGTAAAATGAATAAATGAGGGACTAAATAGATATATAAAGAATAAAAAGTAACAATAAAATAAAATTGTAGCCTCAGAGGAATTGTTTTTTGGCAAATAATTAAAGGGGTTGTTCACGTTTAAGTTAACTTTTAGTATGATGTAGAGAGTGCTATTCTGAGACAATTTGCAATTGGTCTTCATTTTTTTATTATTGGTAGTTTTTCAATTATTTTAGTTTTTGTTTCACAGCTCTTGAATTTGGAATTTCAGCAGTTATCTGGTTGCAAGGGTCCAATTTACCTTAGTAACCAAGAAATGGTTTGAGAAAGTGACTAATATATGAATACTAGAGGGGCTGAATAGAAATATAAGTAATAAAAAGTAACACTAACAACAACATTGTAGCCTTAAAGAACAACAGCTTTTGGCTGCTGGGGTCAGTTACCCCCATTTGAAATCTGGAAAGAGTCAGAAGCAGAAGACAAATAATTCAAAAGCAATACAAAATAATTAATGAAGACTAATTGAAAAGTTGCTTAGAATTGGCCATTCTGTAACATATTAAATGTTAAGTTAAAGGTGAACTACCACTTTAAAAAAAAACTATAACAAATAAATAATGAAGACCAAAGTTTCTAGGAATAGTACATTTTCTAACATACTAAAAGTTATCTTAAAGGTGAACCACCTTTTTCAGCTTAGCCTGCAGGTAAGCAATCTCACTCTCCATCCCTTCCTCTCTCTATCTGTCTCTCTCTCTTTCTCTCTATACAGGCCATAGTTCTTAGCACTTGGGATATAGTTACGGAATTACAATTATATTTTTTAGTAAATAATGCCCAGTTTGTAATGCATGGAGATATAGGTAAATGAAACAGCTGCATAACTACTAGTTTTTACCACAAGATGGAGCCCCCATGCCAGCTTCTAAGTCATTCTGAGTCAAGCAACTGTTCTGTGCATTGTGTCCTTTATGCATAGAATGCTACTTCTTCCTAAAACTATTAAAATAGTGACAGACTTATTTAGATGTACATAATGTATGAATATGTTTTGTCCTAGCATTAACAACATTACTTACAGTATACAAGGGCTTTAGGGATATTGCAAGAACCTCATGAAGAGTTAACATAATCTCTATTGTTCTGTGTGTAGTTTTTCTCTATCTTTATTTAATGTTACATAGTCCTGCCACCTAATTTAGTATTGTTGTATTTATATATATAGTATATATGTATATGTAAAGGAACAGAATCACTTACTGTGAGTGCTCCTGCTTGGTAATATTTGGAAAATAGTTTGGAGTTACTCCTTTTCTTTTTCAAACCATATTATTTTAGAGTGGTTTTATGAGTATTTCTATCTGTAAGTCAGGGGGCAGAAGCATCAGAGAAATTGCAGTACCATGTTTTTTGCTGTTTTGTTATTTTTTGCTGTTGTATTCCTTTGTACTCATGCGTGGAATACTAAACACAAACTTATCAAACAAAAAGGGGCCATTTACTAACTCTTTTTTTACAATTCAGATTTTTTTGTGATAAAAGTTGCAGAAAAAAAGTTACAACCTCTTTGAAATTTACTATATGACAAAACAGCTGAAAATCCAAATGTGCCAATTTACCAGCTACATGGAGGATCCTTCTTTGTTTTGGTGACTTTTTCCCATGCATACTTTTTCAGTTGAGATTTTTTTAGTAAATGTCACACATTAATGGAAATTAGTTTATTCAAATTTTTAAAAAGAAGAAAATGAGAAATCTTAGTAAATACTAATACTTTTTGTTTGAATATGATATGATTATTCAGTTAAAATCTATGTGATCTAAAAGTTGTGTATGAATAAATGGGTGCCTTATCAATGTGGAACATTAAAGCACAACATATTTTCTGTGACGTCAGTGGTAGAAGTGGTTTCTATGCTTGTAAATAGTGATGAGTGAATTTTTTCGGCAAGCATGAATTTGCAGCGAATTTCCGCATTTCGCCATTGGCGAAAATTGCGCAAAAATTAGCTGCATAAAAATTTGTTGCGCATCAAAAAATGTTGCGGTTGCATCAAAATAGGCGCTGTGGCATAAAAAAAAGACCAGGTGACAAAAAAAGACATAGGCGACAAAAAAGTCATGCAAAAGTCATGCGTTTCACGGATTTTTTCACCGTTTTGCTAGTTTTCTTGTCATTTCGCAAATTTAACGGCGAAGCGAAATGGTACAGATTCACTCATCACTACTTGTAAATAAACTTTGTATTGCATCTATAAAATGTCAAACTTTTTGATTACAATGCCTGTAGTGATGAGCCAATCTGTCCCACTTTGCTTTGGCGAAAAATTTGCGTAACAGAAAAAAAATTGGCAAATGGGTGAAAAATTCACAAAACACATTGAAGTCAATGGGCGACTTTTTTACATGCAACAATTTTTACACACAACAAAATTTTACACACACAACATTTTTATGCGCAACATTTTTTTTTTTAACTCCAAATGCATTAAAGTCAATGGGTGTTTTTTTCTCACTCCAAATGCATTAAAGTCAATGGCCCTTTTTTTGCACCAACTTTTTTGTCTCAGTGACATTTTTTTGGGTGACTTTTGGGTGCCTTGTCTCACAACAGTTTTGTGAAAAATTTCACAAATGCTGAAAATGCCTGAATTTTGTTGCAAATCACTAAATGCCAGTTTTTACATGCATTCAAAGGCTGCAGAGAAAAAAAACCATAGCTTGTGTCATTATGCTCATACGGAGAATTTAATAAACAGCACTGTGCACTGCAAATTTTATTCATTTTGTAAACATTTGCGATAAGTTTATATATATTTTGGCATCTTGAGTACTTTCTCCTTTCTCACAGAGCACTATCTGTAATTTTTACTGTGTGTAAGTGACTAAGCAAAGAGGAGCTAGCAACCACCACCACTTCCTTGGCAATTTGCCTCTGTATAAAGAACCTTAGCAGAGCCATGCAAGACTACATAGTGCAAGAGGTTTCTAAATAGCACCAAATCTGCTAATGTCACATTCAGTCCATAGTGTTGTATTTATAATAAAATAGCCCTTTCCCAGATGTGAGTTACCTGTTGTCGTCACTCCATATGTTACTAAAAACAAGCTTCATTGTTATCTTGTTATCTTGTTATTGTTATCATTGTTACCTTGTTATCTTTCAGCAAAAATGTATCTAATAAACCCCCCTGAATTAATATAAAGAAAAAGAATAGATATTAGGGACCACTTGTGTACACATTTTCTGCACAGAGGACATTTGTAAGAGAGATACGTTTAAATACTTACATTTGTATTATTTCATGTTTATAACCTCTGACTCGAAAGTGTGATAAAATCAATGGATGGCTTGGGAGGATATTGATTGTTATGCCTGCATGTTACAGGGGCAAAATCATGTTGGGTGATTTGATTTGGTGTAGTTAATTTAAGAGAATGTACGTTTAAAGATATAGGGCCTGATTCACTAAAGGGCGATAAAACGTGCAAGATTTTTATTTTTTTTAAAAAAATTTTACCGTGTCTTAATTTTGGCGATTTTTCTCACGATTCACTATAAGCATACTCGCGCTTTTTTACGTGCGATATTGCATGCGTTATTTAACTCACGAAAAGACTATTTCAATGCGGTATTTCCCGGTACATGCGCTAAATTACACAAATAATCGCCGCATATGAATGGTAGCATAGAAATAGTGTATAAAAATTGTTGCCGCATATAAATGATGTATATAAATATTAGCCACATATAAATGGTATCATATAAATAGTAGATGCTTATAAATAGTAGCCACTAGTGATGAGCAAATGTGTTCTGGTTATCTTTAGTGAAAAATTAGCAAATCTTTCGAAAGATCCACGAAACGGCAAAAATGTTGTGCGGGCAAAAAAATTGTTGCTGTGACTATTATTTTTTGACACTTGTATCAATTTTTGGATGTGCGGTGAATTTTTGCGTGGCGAATTTTTTCATGCGTTTTGCCATTGGCGGATTGTTTTGCGAAACGCATGAAAAAATCCGCCGCGAAAAAATTCAACGCACGTCCAAAACTTCGCTGCGAATCCATGCCTGGCGAAACATTTCATCACTTGTAGCCAAATAGAAATAGTTGCGCAAATGAACGCACGCCATGTTAGCCATACACGCCAATACTTGGGGAAAATTACTGTATTAAAAATGAACATTTCGCTGCAAACTGGCGGCTGCGTCACTCTAGGGGAAACACATACTTGAATAAATAACACTGTAAGTCCATATTTTATTGCAAAAAATAATTTACTGTACTTTTGTATAATTTTTCGCCTGCCTGTAGGAGGTGTTAATTTTCGCATAGCCGAATGCGATATTTAGCGTGCAAAAGTTATAGTGAATCATGCGATCGTATTCTTTTCAGCGCGGAAATTAACGCAAAACGGTAAAACTAGTGCGAGAAATACCGCATGCGAAAATGGCGATTTTTCGCACGCGATAATACTATGGTGAATCGCGCGCAAATTATTTTGCGTTTTTTAAAGCGAAAAAGCGTGCGATAATTTTTATCACCCTTTAGTGAATCAGGCCCATTATGTCAACAGTAAATGCACATCATCAGGGCTCAGAATATTTGTCCAATTTCGCCTAGTTAAAAAATAAAGTGTTTTTTTATGAACTGCTCTTTAACATATTGTTCAATCTCTCTATATTGAGCATGTCTGCTATTGTAAGTGATTATGGGACAAACCTATTCTGCTTGAATCCTGCATTTGGCACCTCTGCATCATCTAGACAGGTCCACATAAGGCAGAATAATTATCCCTGACATAATTACATTGTCACCAGCATTCTTTATATAATTTGACCCTTTATAAACTGACTACTGTTTTAATTAAGGGTATAAACAGACTTTTTTTTTGCGCAAAAAAAATATGAAATGGAATATAGTTTCTCATGTTAAACCTTAGTTATATTGTCATGCTGAATATAACTGTATATTGCTCTTATACATACTGATATTTTAAGCAATTTGGAAGACATTTACACCCAAATGCAAGTGATAATCATCCCCTAATTCACAAATTTTCACAGAGACTCAGTGGAGGAAACAGATCATGAGGGGAGGGGGGGGATGGTCTACTTCTTCTTTTTAGGAGGCCCAGGAGGGTTAGGGGTAGGTGACCCATTATTTTCCAGGGAAGGGACTAAAGGGGGCCCGGAAACAAAATATCGGTGCGGGGATCCGGGTCCATATATTTACTCCACTGAGCAGACTTTGGTGGGCTTTTCACATATATTGTGAGATTTGTTTTTCTCATTAAGCTGAATTTGACCCTTAGTATGCTTCTGTGGAGGCACTATGGTTCCATTCACAACAGGGCTAAGGGATGGGTCATATACATGGAACACCTGCATTTGTATATGGGATCACTATACCCAGTATAGCAGACCTTAATTACCCCCTAATGCCTTGTACCCCCCAGTGCTCCCCAGTTTGAATGTTTTGAATAACTCACATGATGCCTTCTTCATCCTCTTGCTGAATTTGCCTGCATACAGAGTATGGTGCAGCTTTTTGCACATAGCACCTTGCCCCATTTTTTTGTAAATGAGCTAAGAATAAAAATGTATTACAGAATATATCCAGTGCAAATCATTCTAAATTACAGGCAGTTATTAGCCTAATATCCTATTTGTAAATTTCTCAGCTGCTTATTAGTGATGAGTGAATTTTTTTGCCAGACATGGATTTGCATCGAAATTCCACATTTCACAGAATTGGCGAATTGTTTTGCAAAACTTCTGCAAAATTTGTGGTTGCGTCCAAAAAGGCACGGTCACCTCAAAACGGGTGCAGCTGTGTCAAAAAAGGTGCGTTTGCATCTCATCAAAAAAGTTGCGCAGTACTGTACCCGCATTTTTCTAATTTTTTGACAACAAATTTTTTGGCGAAGCAAAACTGGACAGATTTGCTCATTACTGCTGCTTATATTTGTCCCAACCATAGTATAGGCTGCTTTTACCTACCTCATTAAATGATCAGTAATGTCTTAGTTCATAAATGTGTGTCAGTTTGGCATTGAAATCTAAATTTTCCCCTTTCCTGAATGTACTGAATGGATAAATTGTAAAGTAATATTAAACTAAATCACAGCATGAAAACCCTTTGTTGTTTACAGTATATGTTTTAAAGGGGAAAAGTTTAATTTGCTTTGATTTGTATAAGAAAGATCTGGTTATCCAGCAATATGTGATTTTCTTGAGTGGCCCTGGCCACTGTGTCATAACAAATGGGAAACGCAAGCTGTATGCATTTTGTTTTTGTTCTTGGAATATGTTCAATTAAAATGAAATATGATATCCCTAATAATTTAGGACCCATCTGTCAATTCTTGTAACAAATGTTTTGAGCGCCTGTATTGGACACAGTCCATTAAAAAAAAAATAAAAAAAAAAGAAACTTTTCTGGTCCGTGTGTAAATCTGTGAGATCAAATATGTTTAACCATTTGTTTCCAAGATTGACAGATAAGGGATATGAAATAGGGATGTCTAACTGGATTAACTCAAGACAGATGTGGGTTTTGTATGGCCCCTCCAGTATATGGTGTGTAAGGGCTCCACAGACGTATTTGCATTATATAATCTGGCCCTCAGATATTTGTATATCAACTAATCTACCATCTGCATTAAAAAGTTATATGATATATAATATGAAATGCAAATAAATCTGTGTTGCGGTGGAACAATTCTGAAAAATGATAATAGGTTAAATTCATATATTACAAAAGCTTAAAATAAAAGGAAGGAGGTATGGCTTAAATGGACATGACAAAAGCAATGATGGCAGTAAAGCCCTGCCAGAAAAGTTATAAAACTGGCTACCAGTGGGTTAGACACAAAGGTGGGGTGCCAGACGAAGAGATCTAATTGTAAAATTCCACATCAAGTCAACATCCAAAAACCAGTAAGATTTTCACTTGGCAGGATATGTTTAGTTTATAACCTCAACATATATCTTTTCCCTAATCAGATAGGTTTTGGGCCTATTAAGGATCAATATGCTGCCTATGCATTTAGAAAAGTGGCCAAGATAGCAGTTTGCACATGTCACTCTTAAGACATTTCCTAAATAATTGCCAATCAGTGACTTTGTGTGTGTAGTTTTGACAGACTGTTTAAAATGGCCTTATAAATTGAAAATTCAATTTCCTAGCATGTTTTCACTTAGGTGGTAGGGGGCAGCCTCCTTCAGACGGCCCTTGTTATTTACTTATTAGGCTCACAGGCTAAATTAACCTATATGTGCAACCTGACCATCCATGCACTATATGCCCATGGAATGGGTGAGGAAGATTATTAAAATTTGTCTTGTAAATAAGAATGTGAATTGCTTAGAAATAGATTTATGAAAGTCCAGCTCACATAGTGGAGCTCACTTTCCACAGGGTGCCCGCTATCAGACCTTTGTCTAATATAGGTTTTGACTAAAGCAAACCCCATAAATAATAAATAATAATAATAATATCTTATTCAGCTGGAGGAGTTCTAAAACATAACAATCCTTCAAGGACATGTCAACCCCCCAACCAAAAATATTAGCAGAGAAAAGCCTCACAGCACTATTTAAATACGTGCCACTCCTGTCCCTCAGAAGCAAACACTGAAGCTGCAGCGATCCCTACTGAAATCTCTCTCCCCTTCCTGAAGGCTGCCAGTGGCAACCTTCAGTAGCAATGCACATGTCTCCTGTTCTGAACTACACATGCCCACCAGCCAATCAGAAGCGGATCTGCCAGAGGGGGGGGGGAGGGAATGAAACACATGTGCAGTATGAAGCAAGGAGGGAAAGGAAGGGAGAATACCTTTTTAGAGATGGCTGCCTGTTCTAGAAAATGTGAAGTAAGTGTGACTGAGTAAATATTTGATTAGGTGAGCCAAAAGTGTGGCGTTTTTACTAAACAATAGGAGGAATATTGGGCAGTATGCTTTTTAAATTTTGACTTGCATTCTCTTTTAAAGGTGAGTGTATATTTTGATTTACCACTCTGCTACACACTCTGTACGCAGGTTTATAAATATGCATGATTTTACACAGTGTAGCATGGAGTTAATACGGTGGTGTGTGGTAAATTCTAACTTCACTTTTTTACACAGCTGTATAAATATGCCCCGTAGTGTTCTTTCATTTGTTCTAATGCCCTGTCAATCTGCAGTGTGAAGCACTTTTTATTCTTCATGCACAAAAGGCTCCAATTATAACCTAATTCCGATTAACTATGGTTTGACGACAATTTCATTACTCAAAAAATAAATTTATTAGCCTGAGGTAACGTGTTGTGACTACAGCTTCTCTGCTAATAAGAGAAAGTTTAACTGCTTCTGGAACTTCAACTTGACTGCCATCCCCCTGCAGTTATAAGCTTTGCGCAATGAACATAAATCACAGCTTCAATGTCGAAAAATCTCGAGTTACAAGGCTACATTTTATATGTATATTAATTTCATCTTAGGTCTATAAAAGGGAAAGGTATAATTCACGTTTTATTCAAATTAACATCATTTTGACAGCAGCAAAAACGGCATATAAAAGACAGCTTAACTTAATTTGATTCTGATTTTGGAAATAATTATGAGGAAAGCATAAAAGGACCATTATTCCACTTCTGCAGCATTTCCCAGGTTAGGTGCTCAATTTATATTATATTTTACTGTTTTTGATAAACATAATAGATTTTAATATTAGATAACTACAGCATATAGAAGCATTCTATGATCAAAGTATATTGAAATGATATATACTATATTAACTGTGCAATGTGAGATCACTGTCATCCTTTTTTCCTTTTACAAATGTTAAATATTTCTATATAAGATAATAAGCCACATTGAATTTATCATTATACAAATATGTATATGCAAAAACCTATGGGTCTTACAGTATATCATATACTACCTTATGTTTTGTAACATGTTAGCGGTATTCTTCCAGACACAAGAACAGGTGGCTTTTAAAGAAGACCGAAGCTGTACCATCCCAAGGCCCCCACAACCCTTTAACAATGAAGGTATGTGCCAAAAAATGTGCCCCATAATAGAGCATACAGAGCATGTGCAGTGTCACTGACATATTCTTAGCAGAATCCAAGATAGTGAGCTCCTGTGCACAAATTTAAAGGTCTGATTTATGACGCATGCATCGCCCACCCTACGCTCAACAACTAGCTCAAAATTAAAATGCATGGCATGATCATCTATTGGTTTGATACTGACCAAGGTTTTATTAAATACAAACAGTGCAGCCAATCAATTATTCAGTACACAGGTAAAAACATACACATATTAATAATAAAAAACAATTACCGTATATACTCGAGTATAAGCCGATCCGAATATAAGCCGAGGTACCTAATTTTACCTAAGAAAACTGGAAAAACCTATTGACTCGAGTATAAGCCTAGGGTGTCACCAGTAGGGCTGGTGCGAGCGAGCCAGCACACAAAGTGTGCTCACACTTTGGTTTAGTTGAGTATCCCAAAAATTGCCCAATGTCTAGCTTAAGAAATATATATAGGGTATAGAGTGTTTTAGACAGTGGTGGCTTAAGAAAGGTACTAGAAAGGGACTAGACATGGTGGAGTGGGCAAAGATCAGGAGAGGGTCTATTTTAAATCCCAGTCTGAATCTGGTTATATTCAATTTGTTACCCTTCATAAGTCCATAAAGACCCCCATAACCTACTCAGTTTATGGATAAAGGGGATAAAGGGCCCCCTACTGGATGTTTCTCGGCTCGACTAACAACTAATATTAACCCCAAAGGTATTCTGTTTGCAAGGATTTCTGGTATCAAATAATTTAAAAACATTCAAAAAATAAATTCTAATAAGGTTAAAATAAGCAAGTTGTGCATCTGGGGCCCCACATTTCTGTCTGTTTGATTTGGTAATTTGGAAAAGCAAGCTGAAAAGGCATCATTTTTGTTGAGACATTGCCTAGGAACACTGTGAGCTCGGAAAGGTTTAAGGAGAGGCTGCTGCAGTCACCAAGGTGTTTCAAAGTGCTGTTTTGTTTCTGAGAACTCACCTCCCAGCCGCCAGTCTGTAGCAAGTTCTACTTTGGGAAATGCATACCTGCGTACCTGCGCGCTTGCGCCCTCGCTCTGCCTATGCCAGCTTCCCAACGGCCATCCTAACTGTGCGCTCTTCTCCTGTGCGCTCTGCTCTTCTCCTATGCGCGTTTCTGATCTGCTTGGCGCCGCAGTCGCGCCAGTGACGTCACGCGCCCCCTTCAGTTACTCATGGCCTGATCTTAGACCTTGTAAGATCAGGCCATGAGTAACTGAAGGGGGCGCGTGACGTCACTGGCGCGACTGCGGCGCCAAGCAGATCAGAAACGCGCATAGGAGAAGAGCAGAGCGCACAGGAGAAGAGCGCACAGTTAGGATGGCCGTTGGGAAGCTGGCATAGGCAGAGCGAGGGCGCAAGCGCGCAGGTACGCATGGACACATGCCCGTGGGGGGGGGCACATCGCCACATCAAGCACATCAGGCACATCCATACCATAAGCCGAGGCTTACTTTTTGAGCACATTTTTAGTGCTCAAAAACTCGGCTTATATTCGAGTATATACGGTACATAACAGTAAATTGTAACCATGGACATAACATGTACAACTAGAGAGTCCTCTGTCAGTCTGCCCGTCGACAAAGTGCCCGGTGAAATCCTCTAGCCTCTAACCTTCTGGCTCAGAGGAACCACCAGTCAAAATCTGTGATTCCAAAAGCCACCTTCTACTAAGCAACTGTTTCCAAGGGCCAAACCTGTATTTCAATGAGAGGTTGCCACCAATCCAACCAACTATGTTCACCCTCCTTAAGGATAAAGCCATAGCCTCAACACACACCTTCTCGCATTGGCCATACACTGTAAGATCCACTCATTTGGTGAGGTCGCCAAGCGAGCAGATCTTCTCCTGATAAGCTCACCTACAGGTGGGTGATATCGGGCTAATTTGATTTTTTGGCCCTAGGACCAAACAATCAAATTAAAACAGCAAAATATCGGGTATACAGTAGGTGCCGTTAACGAGCTGATGCAGTCCCCGATCCGACGGAGAAATCAAACCTGCCTGATGGAGATCTGCCCAATTTCAGGCCAGATGTCGGTAGGGGAGGCCCATCAGTGGTGCCCATACATGGGCAGATAAGCTGCCTAGTTGGTCTAAAGGACCAATATTGGCAGCTAAAATCAGCCCATGTATGGCCACCTTAACACTTTGTCATACAAGGACCCACCTGAGCTGTGACAAGACTAGTAACAACTAGTAAAACAAAAAAACAAAACACCACACCTCCCCCTGTTCAACCAGTCTAAAATGGTGACTACCAGGGGCAGAGCAGGGTCATGCCCCTCCTCCAAGCTCCGGCTGGCATCCGTGACTTATTATTACTGTTACTGTTATAGAGATACTGAACCTTTAGGCGGGTGTAGTATGGTTAGTATACAGTATAAATTATGGCACTTCCAGCCATATTCTTTGTAAGGTTTAATTCTGTTTTAAGAAAAGGTGCCTCAGTTGTCAGTTAAATCTATGATATAACATATGCAATCCAGAGTGTCCAAAATTGTAAGAACTTCTTAAGGACCATAACTGATCATGTGATCTAAAGTGATAAGCAGTTAAACTCTACCAGCTTACAGTACATCCCCAAGTACAGTGAGCAAAGTGCATATTTTTTTTTTATTAAAATGCTAAATGTTTCTATAGAATTCCAGTGTTGCAAGAGGGTGTTGTGCCTGATGCAACTGTGTTGCACCTGACACAATGGCAAGGAAGTCTATCTGGCTTTATTTCCGGTGTTTGGTGTGTGAGTGACATCTGTACCAAATTCTTTAGGTGCAAGTGCACTGCACCTTTTAACACAGGGCCTGAAGGTCAGGAGGTGGTACATATATATTTTTTAAATGACTGAAAGGAGATGTCAACCCTAATTTTAATTTCACTTCTAATGGATAGGGCGCCTTACCCCCACTTAAACCGCATAAGTGCCGCTCCCTCAATCTCCTCCTACAGCCTGTACCACCGCATTCTTTTCTGCTCCGTTTTGCGTGTCACTCGGCGGCCATTTTGCCGGGTGACGTCATTGAGAGAGCGCCTGACCTCTTCAAGGATTTTTTTTTTTAAGCTTCTGCTTTTTTAAACAAAGCTGTACAGACAGCTTTTTCCTTAAAATTAAACTGTTAGGGCATTAAACAACAATAAAATTAAACAGGAATGAAGTGTACATTGCTTAAGTATTTCAGCAAACACTGTTTAAGCTTGCAAGACTCACTTATAAAATGCCTGCAGATCAGATTCAGCGGTGAAAAGGTTAAACTTTCCTGTCTGCAGTCAGAAGAACGTGTTCCAAGAGAGGGAGCAGAGAGCTCTTGTTTACAAAGGCAGAGTTGGTATAGCAACTGCCTATGCGATCGGCTCATTGGAGGATTGACTGTGGGCGTGGTTAAAGAGTTCAGTCCGCTGTGTAGAGAAGAGATTCATCTCAAGTGAGCATGCTCATTAAAACGGCTTGGAACTGGGCATGTGCACCACGCCAGGCAGACAAGGAGATTCTGAAGGGAGGGGGGAGAGGGAGTTACCCAGGTCTGCAGTGAGAGAAACTCCAAGAGATGTAGCGAACTGTTCGCCGGCGAACTAATTCGCACAAAAATCGGGTGTTCGCAAGTTCGCAAACTTTTAGCGAAGTTCGCAATTTTGGGTTCGCCTTAGCTGGAGCCAAATTTTGACCTCTCACCCCAGAGCCAGCAGACACATGGCAGCCAATCAAACAGCTCTCCCTCCTGGACCACCCCCGGACCACTCCCTTCCATATATAAACTGAAGCCCAGCAGCCATTTTACATTCTGCTTGTGTGTGCTTGATGAGTTAGCATAGGGAGAGAGTTGTGCAGGGATTTGAGGGACAGTTTTAGTAGCTTTGCTGACTAGTAATCTACTTTCTACTGCTCTGTATGTAGCTGCTGTTGGCAGGCAGCTGTCCTGCTGATCATCTGCTGTAACCCAATAGTCCTTGTAAGGACTGCTTTTATTTTCTGATTACTGTTACTCTTCTTTTCATTGTGTGCTGCAGCTCCGTCTGTGTGTGTTGGAGACAGGTGTGCTGCTCATAGTAGTGCACTAAGCACCAACCACACATTCACATTTTTTTTTATTTGTGTTTTACTTTGCTACTGTAATTTATAGAGCCCAGTGCTATTAGTCTAGCTGTGCTGGGGACTGGTGTGCTGCTCCTAGTAGTTCACCCCCAGCACCAACCAGAGATCACTTTTGTTTTATTATTAATTTTTTTTTTTATTTAACTTACTGTTCTTTAACGTGTCCAGTGCTGTTTGCTGTTGTTCATAGTAGTGCACCAAACACGTTACACATAGTAGTGACATTGCATTGCAATAAAATCACCTGAGCAATGTTTTTCCACCAGCAATAATATATTCCGTATCCACTACTGCGGCGTTTTGTCTTTGCGTGTGAACCGGCTGTAACCTTTACACGACTTGATTGGCATGTAGACGCCGGACGTTTTAAAGCAGTTTATTACACAAGTTTAGAAATGTAGTGTGATTTCTGCCCTTTACAGCACAAAATGCAACGCTGTGTCAACAACAACGTATTTTTCAGAGAAATTTTTGCCCTTGATCCCCCTCCGGCATGTCACTGTCCAGGTCGTGGCACCCTTTAAACAACTTTAAAATCAGTTTTCTGGCCTGAAATGGCTTTTCTAGTTTTTAAAGTTCGCCTTCCCATTGAAGTCAATGGGGTTCGCAAAGTTCGCAAAAGTTGGCACCTTTTGGCGGAAGTTCGCGAACGGGTTCGCAAACTTTTTTTGTGAGGTTCGCTACATCTCTAGATTTCAGTGATGTCACTGTAGTCTTCACACTGCTGTAGGCTGCCAGCACCATATCTCAGAGAAGCAAGCAGGGATCTGGGAATTTAGATAAACAGTAAGTACTTAAAAAGAATGCCTTTAGACTTACATTTAATTTATATTAACCTTTCCTTGTCCTTTATAAATGAGACCACTTTTTACTCTTTATAAATATGCCCTAAAGCTTCTAACCAATAACAATTCACATTTCAATTTTGATATTAAAGGGGACCTGTCAACCGCACATAAAAAGCTGTATAATAAATGTCTTTTTCAAATTAAACATAACATCTAAATTTGTTTTTTATTAAAATATCCATACCTTTTAAAAATGTATTTTAAAAACTCAGCTGTCAATCATATATTGCCTGCCCTGACTCTATGCCTTAGGCATGGAGACGGGGCAGGCAGTTACTTTTGCTTTCCATTCTGCACTTCCTAGATGTCACTGCACTCCTCACACTTCTCCCCTCCCTCCTCACACTCTATAATTCTATAGGTTGCCCACTGTTGATAAATGACCCCCAGTAAGTTCAAAAAGTGATGCCTAAAAATCTTGTACCTATATGGACTCAAATGAATTTGTTAAATCCAGCAGAAAGAGAAGCAATACCACCAAAAATACTGGTGAAGGAGGAAGGCAGGACAGGCAAAAGAACTAGGTCCTCCCATATGTAGCTGGGGTGTCGAAAAACCTAGCAACACACTAAGGGCAGCAATTGGTTCACCCAAAAGACCCAACCCCAAAGCATAAGAAGAGTAACATCATGTATGCAGTACAGTGCAGTGAGGAGTGCTCTGACTGTGGGAGAAACCAAACAACAGTTACACCAGCGTATGGCGCAGCATAGAAGAGCCAGCTCCTCTCGACACACATTTGAAGACTGCCAGGTCCAGATTCTAGAGAGAAAGAGCGACTGGTTCAAAAGCGGTGTTAAAGAGGCCATATATGTGAAAACAGAAAAACCGAGCTTGAAGAGAAGTGGGTTAGCGACATCTACTGTCTGCCACGTACAGTGCTGTTTTGGCACCTCTCCCTGGAAGGTTTAATAACACCTCAAAGCTCCAATCATGCTAATACAATCAACACCTCACCTTTATGTGATACCTGATCCCAAGCTGGTTATGATAAACAGATTATGCTGATTGGAGCAACATTCCAGAGTATTTATCCCATTCATTCTGAATTAAGAAAGTCAGTTGGATGACTGGTGAAACGTCTTCAAGAAAAAAGAAAAAACAACAAAAATCCAGTCCAGTTGATTAGACTTATTACTACAGATATACCATGACCTGGATGAATGAGAATTTTCACAAACATGCTTTCAGGTAACCTATTGTTTCTCCTACTCCCATGTAACTGGAGGATTCCAAAGCCGGACTTGGATTTCTTTACTATTGAGTGCTGTGTACCTGTAATTAGGACCATTTCAAGTACAAACAAATTACCCTCACAGTAATTTGCCATCTGTAAGCATGTTACCGCATGCTCACAAACCAAACAAGGGTTTCAAAACATTCCACAAATGATCAAATGTGATCATGAATTTGGGAAAACCTTTACAAGAGGCCACTGTGGAAAAGCCATAAGTTGTCTTCAATATGGACAACATGCCATTAGAATACTTTGTATTAACACATCACCCGACTACTACAAGAACCTACATCAGGAATCCCCAAACTTTTATACCTGTGAGCTACATTCAAATGCGGAGCAACACAAGCATAAAAAAGTTCCTGGGGGTGCCAAATAAGAGCTATAACCGGCTATTTGATAGCCCCTATGTTGTTGACTGGAAGCCTACTGAAGACTCTGTTTGGCAATTACACTGGGTTTTTATGCAATCAAAGCTTGCCCCCAAGCCATAAATTAAAAAATAAGCACCTGTTTTGGGGACACTGGCACCAACATCCAAGGGGTTGGGGAGCAACATGTTGCTCACAAGCCACTGGTTGAGGATCACTGACCTACATAAACAACAACCCATGTGCTTTACTATCCTGTACACTTAATTCTTTTTCACTTGTTTATTTTCTTTTTTTTCCAGCTCTAATTTTTTTTTGTATGATTATGTAACCCTATTTTGGCTACGGTTGTACTTTTAACACGCAATCACCTGCATGTGGCGCTACAGGAGCCCTGAGCCCCCGCTTATTATGGGGGACAGGTGTAATATAAATGAATGGCGTGCCTCCACCCAGGGTAGGTATAGGTAGAACTATATGTATCCTCCCTGGGAAAACTCTATGAGGTCCTCCTTGGACCCGGACTCCCAGCAACTCCCGGTACCTTGCCCCTCCCTTGGGGTAGCTGCTTACCAGGCAGTTGAGGATCCTCCGTATATGAACCACCAAGACACTGGTTAAAATGGTGAACCAGATGAACTTGTTTATTGATGCAGGCAGAACACTTCAGAGGATGTCACACAGACGGCTCAAGTCACACACTCTCTCTTTGGGCTACCCCCGGTACTCCCGCCGGATGCTTCCACCTAGGAACTCACCCCGGTCCACGCGTAGGGCCCCTTCACTGGGAACACTCCCAGGTGCTGACTTGGCTCCTCTTACTACACACTACAGGCCCTTAACTCCAGCCATGAGTGCTGGGAGGTCTTAACCCCTCTCTCTCCTGTCGGGGCTATCACTGCCCGTTCTCTCTAGCCTGCCTGTCACTCCTAGAGTGACCTGTTACAGTACCTCCTTTACTAGAACACAAGCCTGTTATACCCTTCTTTACAAGAAGCAGTCCCAGGACGAAGACCTGCTGAAACTGGGAGTCATTCCCTTTTATACTTTTAGCACAGCGACATCTAGTGGTGGCTGTTAACTTGCAGGGAAACTCCCTTTTCATACATAAACACCCAGGACCACCTTTAGGTGTCCAAATCTCATAAGGCCACCCTCATGGTGCCTGTCTAAAGGGGAACTAATCCTGGAGGGGCTCAATTCTTTGGGGTCCCTACAATTACTTAAGTAACTGTATGCGACAGAATGTACAATGCTATTCAACTGTCGACAATAAAAACGGCAAAAAAATGTAAACCTGTTGATAAAGTTCAGTCAGTCATAAAAATAGTTACCATAAAAACTTCTTGCTTTGCCCTTATGATCTAAATATGCCACCTGCATTAGTGACTTAACCTTTTTCCAATTGTCCAGCATAGAAGCTCATCTCTGCTAAAAGCTGTTATATATATAGAGCCCAAACATTTTATGCAGTGCTATATAGAGATTATACATCACTTACATCAATGGCTGCACTAGTGGAAATTACATTACAAGGTCCACATTACATTTTTGTAGTGTGGGAAGAAACTGGAGCAAACCCATAGGGAAAACATACTAATTTCTTGCAGATAGTGCCCTGGACAGAAGCAATAATAATCATATCTGTTAATTGTATTTTATGTGCATAATATCCCTAATTAAAGAGTGCATTCTTATGTTGGTTTGAAAAACCAGCATACTGGTCAGCTTATTCTTCTGCATCTTTTTCTTATTCTTAGCACCCCTCATTTTCTAAATACTACTCCTCATACAGTTTTATGCTTGTTTTAAATGATCCTGCCCCCCCATCTTTTTGTGGTCCCAATTTTTCCATGACAGGGAAGATTTTCTTTGAAGCTATACTCACCAAACTTGAATCACAATTATTCAAGGCTTGCAAAAATTGGGTGAAGTCACAAATAGCCAATCAGATTTATCTCATTGATTTTCATTGGGAAATATAAATGCTGCTATTCTCACATGTTTAACGCCAGTGTCTCCAAACCAGTCAGATTACACCCATTGAATTTCATTGTTTTAAATTTAAAATACTGCCATTCGCATATTATTTAACACAGGGTCCCCAAATTTTGCACATTTCGTCTCTGGGTGACTACAGAGAGGTTAGAGAAATGGGCAGAGCCACAAACAACCAATCACACTCATTGATTTCAATATGGAAATATAAACTGCTGCCATTTTTACACATGTAATGCCAGGGTCCCCAAACTTTGCACTGGGTGACTATAGATTCAACATAAAGTGTGTTCTCTGTTACTTTTTCTTAATTATGAGTGGTAATGATGGTTACTGCTCATAAAAGGAAGGTTGAGTAGATCACATTTACAAATTATTTTCTTTGTTACTAATAAGTACTAATTTGTAGTAATGTAAAAAAATTACTTTTATTGATTGGACACTTACCAAATATTTGTATGATATAGTTCAGCTCTGTCAATGAACTATAATATCCAATAAAAAGTCAAGGCTTACAAAATGACATGTTTAAAAATGCCCAAAAGCTTTGTTAAATGGCTCAGTTCATTATAATCTTTCATGACCATCAGGAAAGTGTTGATCAATATGATAAAAATTGAAGTTACTTGCAATCCATAAGTCTACCCTACTTACAGTCTGAAGGGTCTGATCCCATTTGAGAGAGAGGGTTGATGTTTGTGATCACAAACCATATATTGATTGCCTTCAGACTTATTAACAAGATGTCTTAGATGCAGTTTCTTCCTGCCATTCACCATGGAAAATGTGCACCAACCCTTTGCCTTTTGACAGTAATTATTAACCAAACACAAAACATCACTGACAACAAAATCCACCACCCGCATGATATTAACATCACTTTGTCATTGATGTAAAACTATATACATGGAAAAAAGAAATGGGGCACCAAAATAAAAATATTTATTATAAAGACACATTTGCAAAATTTATCTGTATAAATGTAATTTCTTATTTCTTGGTAAGCATGCTTTTTACACTTTCTATAAATAAAGTTATTTGTACAGTAATTGTGGAGTGTATATAATTTAGTTAAATTCATTGATAGGTGAAGGAGTGCAGAACTTTTGTTTTTTCTTTTTGGTGTGCAGTTTTGTTCACCTTCAGTTTCCTAAATGTAGCTGCTAGTTCCACCATCTTCATTTTGGACTATTGAATCTTATTTAGGAGTTTCTGCCCTTAAAAATGTTACAAAGCTTCAGCGCCAGGTTTTTTGTATGTTTGTATTTCTTTGCTATAAACTTGCTACCGGTCTGTTCTTGTGTAGGCATCTAACCTTATTTATGTATTGGTTTGAATGACATGATCACATGAAGTCAGACACAGGAAGGGATTCAGAACTGTAAGGAGGTAATGTAATCAAAGGCACAAAGTTAACCCAGATCTTGCCAGTAGATGACACCTATTCATTGGTCACTATCTGTAACAAACTTTGCACATTTTATTACATTACTACTTTAATCCTGTGGTATACATAAAGCCTCATTTACAGAGCCCCACACAATGGGCAAAGTGCAAAAAAAAGCCACAATCGGCCAAAGAAGACTATGACGAGAAATGCTCAATTATGGCAAACACTGAATCTAACAGTATGCATTTCTCAATAGTGCCTGTCTGTCCCTCCCATTGTCTGTGATGGTCTGTGTGGTTTGACATGGCAAAAAGTTGTGAAACTGCAGAAAAATTTGCAAAATGGTGGAAAATTTGAGAATTGTGGCTACCACATGGCCCACGCATCACCCTACACTTGCTCACGCCTCACCAATAAAAACTGCGTGACAATATCATTGTTGGAAATGATAATGGCCACAGCTTAATTTAATAATACAAACAGTGCAATAATTGAACACAATACAAAATAGTAAACATGTATAATCATAACAATACATTAATATATAACCATAAGTACAAAAACATTACTATGCCCAAAACACTGACCCTGAGCCCCTTGCCAGTCTGCTCTTCCACAACCAACCTGAGCCGTGCTATCCTCCAGCCGCCCAATCCCTAGCTCGGAGGATACCCGCCACCAATCCGGGACTTATCCCGGTCACATTTTCTACTTAGCCATGTTAGTACCCACCCAGTGCTTTACAGTGCACCATTTGTATTCCTTCCACCAATGGTCACCCACCTTAGGGGTTAAACCATCCATTATACCTTATCTGGCATACCAGAACAAGGCAGACTGAAAAGGACCTGCCAAAGCTGTGACAACTACCAGGACGCTGATCAACCTCTACCCTTTTGCCTAATCTTACCCATATCTTTCCCCACTAGCTAACTAAACCCATGTACCCCTCTACCCTCTGAGGCCACATGTGTGACAACTAGAAAACAATAAATTAAGTAAAAAAGAACCAACTCCCAATTAAGGGAGGGTGGGTGGGTCCTTCTCTCTGCTGCTTCCACACAAAATGGTGGATAGCCAGCCCTAACTATCCTCCTATATACCCTTCTCCACCCCACCTTTTAGCACTGCCCTTTTTATTTAAAACTACACTATCTCCCACTTTTGATGCTGTGCAGGCTCATGCAGCCCCTCCTCCGACCCTGCTGCTCCAGGGCTTACATGACTTTTTGGTGCGTGCAACTTTTTTTGATGCAACTGCAACTTTTTTTTTACATGACCATGGCTTTTTCCTCACTCGCCAAATTTTTTTGATAAAATATATTTTTTAGACAGAGATGCTAAAATAGGGTGCTAAACAAGAATTTATGTCACTAATAAAAGCCAATAGCCTAATCAATTGGAACAGCCATTCCTCTGGCATTGAGAGACATGTTGTACTGACAAATTTTCATATTTTCCAATATCCATAGTGAATAGATATTTTCTGAGATTATCAGGCTACCATACATGGACTGAAAATCACAGAAACAAAATTTATTGAAAGCATATGGCCAGCTCAATTTTTGAATATAAGCAGACATATTTTCACATTTTTAACAAGCAGGGAGACTATAGAAGATAGTTGGTAGGACTTGCAAATAACATGTTTATAGCATGCTCTATACTCTATATTTTGTGGGATAACAAAATATAGAGATGTAAATTCTTCAATCAGTTTGCAGCAAATTGCATTGTATTTTCCAGATGTAAACTTCACTAAAGTTGCCAAATGAAGAGACAAAAATAAAACAAGTTTATATCATATGGAAACTGAACATAAATCTGGGCAAATTGTTCAAAACAAACCCTATTGTATTGGTTTAGAGCAAAGTTTTCCCTGTGTTTTTTTTTTTTTTTTTTTTTTTTAAATCTTGCTTTTTCTTTTTTCAAAAGGCATGTATTTTTTTTTACTAGCATTCAGTTAAGAACTTACACATTACAAAATAAAATTTATTTTAGGAGAATTGTGATTGTACAAACCCATGTTGCCATTTGTTGTTAAATTAATTGATGGTCAATAGAGACTGGCTTTTTGTCAGTTCTGCTCTCTCAGACAAAGCCTGATGTGCTCTTTATTGCCTGCAGAAACACTACCTCTGTTCACACAGAAAATCTCAATGGTCTGTTGCATTTGGACAAGTGATTGATTCCTCTGTAATACTCGTAAGTGGGAGCTATATCAGTGTCTAAAGAAATAAAGGTATAGAACAGACAAGATCTTTAGCAATAACTGGGCCACCCTGCATCAGGTGAAATTCACTGCTTATGGATGAAATGTGAATGTCACACTAGGTAATGTGAGCTTTCAGTCTTAATGCTGCAGTGCAGGTTCTTAGAGCCATCTCTGTAAAGTACTGCAACTAACAGCTTAAGCATTTAGATCCAGAAGAATGTTTCTGTGTATACACATGCCCATTTTATCTATCTATTTTATCTATCTATCTATCTATCTATCTATCTATCTATCTATCTATCTATTGCTATCCATAAATTTACTTACATTTATTTAAATAGAAACATGAATTTAACCTGAAACTCTTCCAGAAAGCTTGAATTATAGTATGGCCACCCCCATAGGCAGGGCTATATTTAGCTGTATTTATATATAGGTACCCGAGGGCCTGTGCCTAGAGCGGCAGGTTTGGGGGGGTGGCTCTTGGGTGCCTATATTAGTTTTTTAGGAGGCAAAACAATCCTATTTGGTTTATTTGGTTTACATGATTTTCAGCATTCTTAAGATATGGTGATCAAAATTAGGGAAAGATCCCTTACCTGGAAAACCCCAAGTCCAAAGCATTATGGATAATCGATCCTATACCTGCATAAAATTCAACAAATGTGTCTTCCCTGTGAAGTGAATTAGTTATTCCTTTTTCTGTTATAATTTCACTTTTATATTGCTTATTTAGAAAAACAAATAGCACATACTACTAAAAAAAGTATATTTTAATGAAAATGGTTTATTTAGATAAAGCAGGGTATTACATATGAGCTTGTTTATGCAATATATTATTATAGAGACCTACATTGTTTGGGTGTATAGTTTACCTTTGATGCATATTTTCCTTTATAGGTCTACTCAGTTTACCTCTACTATTCACCTTCATCTATTTGATTTAAAACTATTCCCATGTTGCTAGGGACCACAAAAAGCAAAATATTGTAAGAAGACCTATTGCAGTTTGTGTTAGAATTCTGCTGTATACAAGTTTTTTTTTTAAAAAAAGCAACTGCATCCCTCCCAAGGAATAACTGACATTAAAGCATGGAAATATAAAACTTTTTCACCAGTCACAGATTTTGCCATGCAGTCCAATCCACCAAGGAAAAAAAGATTTCAAGACGTCATTATTTGGCCATTGCCTTCCACTAGTGATCTGTCCCTTTTCCCTTTGGCAAAAAACTTCTGAAAAATTTACAAAACTGCAAAGGGGTTCAATGGCTAGGGCAAAGAGCAGGGGTCATAAAGGGCAACCCTGCCTAGTACCTCTGCTGAGTGGGAAGACAGGTGAAATAAGGTCTCCTCTCTGGATCCTGGCTTGTGGGGAAGCATATAGGGCAGGATCTATATTGTAGCCTTTTTCATTTTGCAATTGAGTAGAACTATAGACTTACACTGGTGAGGAGGCTTACCCTCCTTGGGGGAAAGGACAATGTGAACATTATAAAAGTAGTGGCATTCGATCCAAGACCATATTCATTGTATCGTGCTGGTACAGCATATTGCTTGTAACAGTCAGATGGAATTCCATTCAAGCCTGGTGCCTTCCCTAGTGACAGCACAAAACCTGGCATAGTTTACGGCGCCAGATTTATGCAGAAACTTTCCAGCACTTTAGATGCCACCAACAGTGCTGAGAGAATGTGGTGGCTGACTACATGCAGTCTATTCGTCTGAAAGACACCATCACTAATAACTCCATAGATTTCTTGAGGCTTGACCAGTGACCAGAACTGGCACAGTATGCTCTGGAGGTGCTGACTTGCCCCTCCTGCCAGCATCCTGTCAGAGTGGGTATTTAGTACCACAGGTAGGGTAGCCACATTGCTATCCACTGGCTCTGTGTATATAATGACATTCATTAAAATGAATGAGTCTTGAATAAGTGGGGATTTCCAAGTACCCATTGTTTTTGTTGCCTCCACTCCCCAGAGATGTATCCTCCTCTCCGCAATGTTGCATCAGCCACCTCTATATTCTGTTTTCATTGACTTCTCTGAACCACTTTTGGCTACTCCCACTTGAGGTGATATGTGTGGTTTTTTGGCCTGTCACACAATGCAGTGTTTTTGTTGGTGGGGCCTGCCACTCAAGTTGTCTCTCCAGATTGCAAACAAGCAGCAGAACTTTAGATTTAAAGGACAATGAAAGGTTAATATAAATTAAAAGTAAGTCTAAAGGCATTCTTTTTAAGTACTTACTGCATATCTAAATTCCCAGATCCCTGCTTGCTTCTCTGAGATATGGTGCTGGCAGCCTACAGCAGTGTGAACACTACAGTGACATCACTGAAATCTCTCTGTCGTTCCTGTAGGCTGCCAGCGGCAGCCTTCCTATTCTCTGAGCATGTGTGTAACTTGATCCTGTCTCCTGTTCTGAGCTACACATGCCCACCAGCCAATCAGAAGCAGATCTGGCAGAGGGGAGGAGGGGTGGGAATGAAACACGTGCAGTATGAAGCAAGGAGGGAAAGGAAGGGAGAATACCTTTTTAGAGATGGCTGCCTGTTCTAGAAAATGTGAAGTAAGTGTGACTGAGTAAATATTTGATTAGGTGAGCCAAAAGTGTGACAATAGGAGGACTATTGGGCAGTATGCTTTTTAAGGCATTCTCCTTTAAGAATAAGATTAGTTTAAGAATAAGCATTCTCTTTTGAGACTGTTATTGGTATGGATGATGGTGTTTCAGTTTCTGCAAACCACAGACAGGAAGTAGGGAAACTGCATTCATACCAACAACTGTCTTAAAAGAAAGTGCTTATTCTCAACACTGGGGTGGTTTTTCTGCCATACTCAAGTCCTACCTCTTGTTTACATTTTGGAGAGACACCTGCATTCATATCAATAAAAATCTCAAAGGAAATTGCTTATGCTCTAAACTGGGGGTCCTCCAGCCTTGTTCTATGTCCTTCTGCTTGTTTGCAGACACAACCGCATTCAAACCAATAATAGCTTTAAAAGACACGGTGTATTTTCTAAACTGGGATGGCTTGTCTGCCACACTCTGAAGTCCCATTGCTTGTTTGCACTAAGGAGAGAGACACTTGCAATTATATCAATAATAGTCTCATTAGTAAAATATTTCAATTATCCTGCTTCTTGTTTGCACGGACAGCTGCATTCACTACAGTGCATAATGTATGTAAAATTAAATGAGGAGTTTGGTTAAGCTGATCTGGAGAATTTCTTGCCTAAACAACTGGGAGAAAGATTATCTGGATGGTAATACTGATGTCGGTGGCTTTTCAAATTAAAGTGAAATACTGCAAATTCACTCATCACTTCGAATAATGTATGAGCCTCAAATCATTTGAATAACATATATAGACCAACTTTGAAATCAGAGGAATAGGTTTAAGAGACATATGGGTCTATAGTTTATTCTATTGTTGTTCTGTCTCCCATTCTGGATTAATCCATAGACGCTACATGCTACGAAATTTTAACTTCAGAACTGGCACAGTATACTTTGGAAAAGCTGACTTGCTCCTCTGCCAACATCCTAATAGAGAAGATATTCAGGTGAGGCTGTGTTGATATACTAACATTCAATAATATGAGTAAGATGTTTTCTATCTTCCTCTTCGCAGCGCTGCCTCCTTCACCTTGACTCCTCCACACCAGCTTTGGCTACTCCCACTTGGGGGTGATGCTGCTGCTTCATTTTTGGTGAATGTTTTTCTTGGTAGGACCTGTCTCTCAAGGGTGGTACTAACTGTTTGTCTGAGGCTTAATTATCTTAGCAGCCAGGCAGCATTAAGGAAGCCAGAATGGAATATAAATAGGAGAATGCCAAATAGAAATATATCAAATAAATAAGTAAGAGTAATTTTAACGTTATACAAAATTCACTATTAAATAACTTTTATGGGACTATTAAATAAAAGTTACATTTGAATCAGATATAATAACCAATCAGCAGGTAGAATTTACTTACCCAAACATACAGGGTCGCCGAGCCCTATATCTGATTCAAATGTGACTTTTATTGCATTGCCCCTTAAATTTTATTTAAAGTGAACTTTCACTTTAACCTTAACCAAGCTACTGTATATAAGAAAATCAGATCCATGTCTAAAAACACACTGTATAATTGCCTTCTCCATTGATTAAACATAATCTAGATACACTTGCAAGAGCCAAAAATTATTCTTGGCAAAAATGAAATGCATGTAAATTACAGCGTTCTTAATCCTGTAAGTATTGTAGTTATGTGCTGCACATCCACCTACAGTTCTTTTAGCAATGACAAATAATTGAAACAATTAATCTAATTAGAGCAGACAAACTGTGGGTTTGTTTTTTTGGTGAGACACCCATAAAGCCTATGTTTAACAGCCTTTTTTAATCTACATTAAAAGGCTGCATTTGCTAATGTCATATTTGCCAATATTTTATTATAATTATATTACCAATTAATTTGCTAATGGGAATTGTAAACCAGAGGCAGTTTTAATTACAATTAAAAAAAGAGAATATTCTTCATAAACATTTAGAACAGTTACAAATAGTAGAAACCATTAATGCTATTAACTCTTTAGAGGTATAAAGGTATGAATTTGTTTGCAATTAAAGAAAAAAGTCAGAAATATTTACTAACTTATAAGTTACTCTACTGATGATTCACAGCAAGTGGTGGTGCACGTATGTTTTCAGAATTAATGATAAGAACATTATCATCTTAGCAATGCTGGGTGACGGGGCCAGTAGGCAGGTGGCACAGCCTTGGGGCATAGGAAAGGCAGCATGGTGGCTCAGTAAGTAGCACTTCTGTCTTGCAGCATTGCAAGGACTGTGTATGTTCTCCCCGTGTCTTCGTGGGTTTCCTCTGGGTACTCTGGTTTCCTTCCACACTCCAAAAACATACAAACAGGTTAACTGGCTTCTGACTAAATTGACCATATTGTGCGTGAATGCAATATGGACAGTAGAGTCTAAGCTCCTCTGGGGCAAAGACTGGTGTGAATGATGTATAATCTCTGTAAAGCACTGTGGAATGTGTTGGTGCTATATAAATAAATAAATAAATAAATAAATAAATAAGGGAATTCCATCTATGGCAATATCCATTAAAACTAAAAAATAAAGAAAGAAAACTCATAGGAAGCAAAAATGGGTCATCTCAGTAGTAAATTTGTTGTCAGGGCTGCCTCTTTAACCCTTTTACTGCCAGCCATTTTGGTCAAAGCAGAACTTGTATTGCCAGACAGTTTTTGAACATTTTGCACTGTTTCACTTTAGGGGCCTTTCCTCGGGGGGACTTTTAGTTTACCAAGGAAAACAATATATCGTTTTTTTCAGAACAACCTAAGCTTTCAAAATATGGTAGAATTTTTGTGTAATTCCAATTCTGTAACAAGATATAGGCTTCTAAATGTCTAAAAATGCAAAAAAAATCAAATTTTCCATAATATAATCACACATACTAGAAACAAAAATTATTTTATGCACGAATATACAACTGATTTGGAAAGTCCCATGTCTTCTGAACGTGCCAATACCAAATATATATAGTTTTATGGAGATTTCTCACTTGTATAGGTCAAAAACTCCCAGCAGTACACTACCAAATTCCCAAAGCACTGCTCCAAAAAAACTGCATACTTTGGATTTCAAGGCCAAAATTCCATTAACAGAAGGTTTATCCCAGAAAATTGTACATTTTTGGAAAGAACAGATTCTGGGGAATACAGAATAGGCACAACTGTCTGTCTACTCCAAACTATCAAGTCGCAATGCTTTCCTAAATTTATTGGTTTTTATCAAAATTTGTGATTTTTTTTAAAAATCGCTTCAAAGCTTCTAGTCTATAGTATCTTATCTCCTACAGGTCATAAAGTAACCAAATAAAACACCCTAAATATGAATGCCTGGGGTCCACTGAACAGTTTGATGCCCAATATGTATAGGTTTACCTAAGTATGTGGCATGTAGGGGCCCCAATGTGAACATACCCCATATGAACTGTCATTTCTGTCATTTCAGCTTCTGCAAAATCAACACATTTACATTATTATATGTGGGATAAAGCTACAAAAAAGTACGCTCACCCCAGAAAGTCATATATTTTTGGAAAGTACACATTCCCCCGAATCTAAAATGGGTACCCATGTCTTTCTACTCCAAAGTACCAAGCCGCACAGCTTTTCTAAAGTTAGCAATTTTGATGACATTTCCAAAAATCCCCTCAAAGCTTCCATTTTGAAGCATCTTATCTCCCACATAGCATTAGGTACCAAGATAAAACACCCTGAATTTGAACACCAGGGGTCCACTGAACAGTTTGATGCCCAATATGTATAGGTTTACCCAAGTATGTGGCATGTAGGGGCCCGAATGTGAACATACCCCCATATATACTGTCATTTCTGTCATTTAAGCTTCTGCAAAATCAACACATTTACATCATTATATGTGGGATAAAGCTAGTAAAAAGTATGCTCACCCCAGAAAGTCATATATTTTTGGAAAGTACACATTCCCCCGAATCTAAAATGGGTACCTATGTCTTTCTACTCCAAAGTACCAAGCCGCACAGCTTTTCTAAAGTTAGCAATTTTGATGACATTTCCAAAAATCCCCTCAAAGCTTCCACTTTGAAGCATCTTATCTCCCACATAGCATTAGGTACCAAGATAAAACACCCTGAATTTGAACGCCAGGGGTCCACTGAACAGTTTGATGCCCAATATGTATAGGTTTACCTAAGTATGTGGCATGTAGGGGCCCCAATGTGAACATACCCCCATATGAACTGTCATTTCTGTCATTTCAGCTCATGCAAAATCAACACATTTACATTATTATATGTGGGATAAAGCTACAAAAAAGTACGCTCACCCCAGAAAGTCATATATTTTTGGAAAGTACACATTCCCCCGAATCTAAAATGGGTACCCATGTCTTTCTACTCCAAAGTACCAAGCCGCACAGCTTTTCTAAAGTTAGCAATTTTGATGACATTTCCAAAAATCCCCTCAAAGCTTCCATTTTGAAGCATCTTATCTCCCACATAGCATTAGGTACCAAGATAAAACACCCTGAATTTGAACACCAGGGGTCCACTGAACAGTTTGATGCCCAATATGTATAGGTTTACCCAAGTATGTGGCATGTAGGGGCCCGAATGTGAACATACCCCCATATATACTGTCATTTCTGTCATTTCAGCTCCTGCAAAATCAACACATTTACATCATTATATGTGAGATAAAGCTACAAAAAAGTACGCTCACCCCAGAAAGCCATATATTTTTGGAAAGTACACATTCCCCCAAATCTAAAATGGGTACCCATGTCTTTCTACTCCAAAGTACCAAGCCGCACAGCTTTTCTAAAGTTAGCAATTTTGATGACATTTCCAAAAATCCCCTCAAAGCTTCCATTTTGAAGCATCTTATCTCCCACATAGCATTAGGTACCAAGATAAAACACCCTGAATTTGAACGCCAGGGGTCCACTGAACAGTTTGATGCCCAATATGTATAGGTTTACCTAAGTATGTGGCATGTAGGGGCCCCAATGTGAACATACCCCCATATATACTGTCATTTCTGTCATTTTAGCTCCTGCAAAATCAACACATTTACATCATTATATGTGGGATAAAGCTACAAAAAAGTACGCTCACCCCAGAAAGTCATATATTTTTGGAAAGTACACATTCCCCCGAATCTAAAATGGGTACCCATGTCTTTCTACTCCAAAGTACCAAGCCGCACAGCTTTTCTAAAGTTAGCAATTTTGATGACATTTCCAAAAATCCCCTCAAAGCTTCCACTTTGCAGCATCTTATCTCCCACATAGCATTAGGTACCAAGATAAAACACCCTGAATTTGAACACCAGGGGTCCACTGAACAGTTTGATGCCCAATATGTATAGGTTTACCCAAGTATGTGGCATGTAGGGGCCCGAATGTGAACATACCCCCATATATACTGTCATTTCTGTCATTTCAGCTCCTGCAAAATCAACACATTTACATCATTATATGTGAGATAAAGCTACAAAAAAGTACGCTCACCCCAGAAAGTCATATATTTTTGGAAAGTACACATTCCCCCGAATCTAAAATGGGTACCCATGTCTTTCTACTCCAAAGTACCAAGCCGCACAGCTTTTCTAAAGTTAGCAATTTTGATGACATTTCCAAAAATCCCCTCAAAGCTTCAATTTTGAAGCATCTTATCTCCCACATAGCATTAGGTACCAAGATAAAACACCCTGAATTTGAACGCCAGGGGTCCACTGAACAGTTTGATGCCCAATATGTATAGGTTTACCTAAGTATGTGGCATGTAGGGGCCCCAATGTGAACATACCCCCATATATACTGTCATTTCTGTCATTTCAGCTCATGCAAAATCAACACATTTACATCATTATATGTGGGATAAAGCTACAAAAAAGTACGCTCACCCCAGAAAGTCATATATTTTTGGAAAGTACACATTCCCCCGAATCTAAAATGGGTACCCATGTCTTTCTACTCCAAAGTACCAAGCCGCACAGCTTTTCTAAAGTTAGCAATTTTGATGACATTTCCAAAAATCCCCTCAAAGCTTCCACTTTGCAGCATCTTATCTCCCACATAGCATTAGGTACCAAGATAAAACACCCTGAATTTGAACACCAGGGGTCCACTGAACAGTTTGATGCCCAATATGTATAGGTTTACCCAAGTATGTGGCATGTAGGGGCCCGAATGTGAACATACCCCCATATATACTGTCATTTCTGTCATTTCAGCTCCTGCAAAATCAACACATTTACATCATTATATGTGAGATAAAGCTACAAAAAAGTACGCTCACCCCAGAAAGCCATATATTTTTGGAAAGTACACATTCCCCCAAATCTAAAATGGGTACCCATGTCTTTCTACTCCAAAGTACCAAGCCGCACAGCTTTTCTAAAGTTAGCAATTTTGATGACATTTCCAAAAATCCCCTCAAAGCTTCCATTTTGAAGCATCTTATCTCCCACATAGCATTAGGTACCAAGATAAAACACCCTGAATTTGAACGCCAGGGGTCCACTGAACAGTTTGATGCCCAATATGTATAGGTTTACCTAAGTATGTGGCATGTAGGGGCCCCAATGTGAACATACCCCCATATATACTGTCATTTCTGTCATTTCAGCTCATGCAAAATCAACACATTTACATCATTATATGTGGGATAAAGCTACAAAAAAGTACGCTCACCCCAGAAAGTCATATATTTTTGGAAAGTACACATTCCCCCGAATCTAAAATGGGTACCCATGTCTTTCTACTCCAAAGTACCAAGCCGCACAGCTTTTCTAAAATTAGCAATTTTGATGACATTTCCAAAAATCCCCTCAAAGCTTCCACTTTGCAGCATCTTATCTCCCACATAGTGTTAGGTATCAAGATAAAACACCCTAAATTTGAACGCCAGGGGTCCACTGAACAGTTTGATGCCCAATATGTATAGGTTTACCTAAGTATGTGGCATGTAGGGGCCCCAATGGGAACATACCCCCATATGATCTATCATTTCAGCTCCTGCAAAATCAACACATTTACATCCTTTATGTGGGATAATGCTACAAAAAAAGTACATTCACCCCAGAAAGCCATATATTTTTGGAAAATACACATCCCCCCGAATCTATAATGGGTAAATATTTCTTATTGCTACAAAGTACCAAGCTGTAAAGCTTTCCTAAGTTTGCAGATTTATATGACATTTCGAAAATCGCATAAAAATGTTGCAATTTGCCGCATTTATCTCTCACAATTTCTTCATAAAGATCAGATAAAGACAAATCACCCCAAAAAGGAACACCAGAGGTCTACTGAACAGTTTGATGCCCAATATGCATAGATATACCAAAGTCTGCGGTATGTACTTAACCCAAAATGAAAATAGCGCATAAGGATTTCTCGCCTGCCAGCTCAGCTTTTGCACACAGAGCCCCCTGTCAGTGTATTATGTGCCAAAACTTCCCCTAACCATACAGTGACCCCCACAAAACCATATATTTTTGGAAAGTACACATTCTGACAAATCCAACAAGGGTAAAGAGTCCTTTCTACACCAAAGTACCAATCTGCAGAGCTTTCCTAAAGTTATTGGTTTTTATGACATTTCAGAAAATCGCCTAAAAATGTTGCAATTTGTCGCATTTATCTCACACAATTTCTTGCGTACAAAGGCAAGTCACCCCAAATAGGAACACCAGAGGCCTACTGAACAGTTTGATGCCCAATATGCATAGATATACCAAAGTCTGCGGTATGTACTGAACCCTAAATGAAAATAGCGCATAAGGATTTCTCGCCTGCCAGCTCAGCTTTTGCACACAGAGCCCCCTGTCAGTGTATTATGTGCCAAAACTTCCCCTAACTATACAGATCCCCCACAAAACCATATATTTTTGGAAAGTACACATTCTGACAAATCCAACAAGGGTAAAGAGTCCTTTCTACACCAAAGTACCAATCTGCAGAGCTTTCCTAAAGTTATTGGTTTTTATGACATTTCAGAAAATCGCCTAAAAATGTTGCAATTTGTCGCATTTATCTCACACAATTTCTTGCGTACAAAGGCAAGTCACCCCAAATAGGAACACCAGAGGCCTACTGAACAGTTTGATGCCCAATATGCATAGATATACCAAAGTCTGCAGTATGTACTGAACCCTAAATGAAAATAGCGCATAAGGATTTCTCGCCTGCCAGCTCAGCTTTTGCACACAGAGCCCCTGTCAGTGTATTATGTGCCAAAACTTCCCCTAACTATACAGAGACCCCCACAAAACCATATATTTTTGGAAAGTACACATTCTGACAAATCCAACAAGGGTAAAGAGTCCTTTCTACACCAAAGTACCAAGCCGCAAAGCTTTCCTAAAGTTATCGGTTTTTATGACATTTCAGAAAATCGCCTAAAAATGTTGCAATTTGCCGCATTTATCTCACACAATTTCTTGCGTACAAAGGCAAGTCACCCCAAATAGGAACACCAGAGGCCTACTGAACAGTTTGATGCCCAATATGCATAGATATACCAAAGTCTGCGGTATGTACTGAACCCTAAATGAAAATAGCGCATAAGGATTTCTCGCCTGCCAGCTCAGCTTTTGCACACAGAGCCCCCTGTCAGTGTATTATGTGCCAAAACTTCCCCTAACTATACAGATCCCCCACAAAACCATATATTTTTGGAAAGTACACATTCTGACAAATCCAACAAGGGTAAAGAGTCCTTTCTACACCAAAGTACCAATCTGCAGAGCTTTCCTAAAGTTATTGGTTTTTATGACATTTCAGAAAATCGCCTAAAAATGTTGCAATTTGTCGCATTTATCTCACACAATTTCTTGCGTACAAAGGCAAGTCACCCCAAATAGGAACACCAGAGGCCTACTGAACAGTTTGATGCCCAATATGCATAGATATACCAAAGTCTGCAGTATGTACTGAACCCTAAATGAAAATAGCGCATAAGGATTTCTCGCCTGCCAGCTCAGCTTTTGCACACAGAGCCCCCTGTCAGTGTATTATGTGCCAAAACTTACCCTAACTATACAGACACCCCCACAAAACCATATATTTTTGGAAAGTACACATTCTGACAAATCCAACAAGGGTAAAGAGTCCTTTCTACACCAAAGTACCAAGCCGCAAAGCTTTCCTAAAGCTATCGGTTTTTATGACATTTCAGAAAATCGCCTAAAAATTTTGCAATTTGCCGCATTTATCTCACACAATTTCTTGCGTACAAAGGCAAGTCACCCCAAATAGGAACACCAGAGGCCTACTGAACAGTTTGATGCCCAATATGCATAGATATACCAAAGTCTGCGGTATGTACTGAACCCTAAATGAAAATAGCGCATAAGGATTTCTCGCCTGCCAGCTCAGCTTTTGCACACAGAGCCCCCTGTCAGTGTATTATGTGCAGTAACCCCCCCTAACTATACAGTGACCCCCAGAAAACCATATATTTTTGGAAAGTACACATTCTGATGAATTCAAAATAGGTAAAGTTATTTTTGTACACCAAAGTTACACCTGGCAAAGCTACGCTAAAAACAGATCAGGAACACTTATATAGGGATAAAATGTGATAAAACCACAAAAATTGTGCTAATCAGTGAAACAACAAAATAAGTTACATGACAGTGTAATTAGTGGCCAGAATATCTGATCCAATAGTTACGCTGTCAAAATAAACAGTTTTTAGGTAAAAGAAAATAAAAACAAAGTGGTAAAATGAAAAAAAAAAAAAAAAAAAGCAAAACAAAAAAAACCCAAAGTGTTTGTGTATACATGTGTGTACATGTGTAAAAGTTGTGTGATAGTGTGTAAGTGTGTATATGAGTGTAAATAAGTGTATAAAAGTGTGAAAAATGAAAAAAAAAAAAAAATGCTAAAATGTGTGCTGTAAGTGTGTGTAAATGTATGTAAGTGTGTATAAATGTATGTAAATGTGTGTATAAGTGTGTAAAAGTGTGTAAATGCAAGAAAAAAAAAACTCCTTACCTGTTCCTGAAGACCGATCGCTCCTTGCTCAGTTGGGCCGGCGCTGGGGGAGAGGGAGGAAGCAGGAAGCAGCAGACGCGATGCGATCGCGTCTGCTGCTTCCTGGAGGGTCCTGCGAGCGATCGGCTCGCAGGACCCTGATGACAGCCCCCCTGGCACATTGTCCAGGGGGGCTGTCATTGTTAGAAGCCCTCTGCAGCGGCGGCACATGCCGCCGCTGCAGAGGGCAGCGCTTAAACGCCAACGACGTATGAGACACGTCGTTGGCGTTTAAGCCCTTTTACTGCCAGCACGTATGCCATACGTGCTTGGCAGTAAAAGAGTTAAATCTTTAAATCTTTGAAATTGTTGATGTGTGTCAACATGGGCATGTCTCTTTGCTTTTCTCTCCCTTTTTCGAGAAAAAAAGAAATTCATATGTAAAACATTGTAGTACAGGCCATGAATTAAGCTTCAATTTTATATGCAGGGCAGGAAATTAGCTTCATGGTTTACTTTGCATTTCTATCTTACCCCATATACTTGGCAACAGTAGATGGGTAGGGATGTAGCAAACTGTTCGCCGGCGAACTAATTCGCGTGAACATCGGGTGTTCGCAAGTCCGCAAATTCGCGAACTTTTGGCGATGTTCGCCATTTGGGTTCGCCTTAGCTGGCGCCAAATTTTGACCTCTCACCCCAGACCAGCAGATACATGTCAGGCAATCAGGCAGCTCTCCCTCCTGGGCCACCCCCCCCCCCCTTGGACCACTCCCTTCCATATATAAACCGAAGCCCAGCAGCCATTTTACATTCTGCCTGTGTGTGCTTGAAGAGATAGTGTAGGGAGAGAAGCTGTGATTGATTTCAGGGAGAGTTTAAGTAGGATTTCTGGCTAGTAATCTACTACTGCTCTGTATTTGTGTGGGATAGGAGCTGTGCATTCATTTCAGGGAGAGTTTAAGTAGGATTTCTGGCAAGTAATCTACTTTCTACTGCTCTATATTTGTGTGGGGATAGGAGCTGTGCATTCATTTCAGGGAGAGTTTAAGTAGGATTTCTGGCTAGTAATCTACTTTCTACTGCTCTGTATTTGTGTGGGGATAGGAGCTGTGCATTCATTTCAGGGAGAGTTTAAGTAGGATTTCTGGCTAGTAATCTACTTTCTACTGCTCTGTATTTGTGTGGGGATAGGAGCTGTGCATTCATTTCAGGGAGAGTTTAAGTAGGATTTCTGGCTAGTAATCTACTTTCTACTGCTCTGTATTTTTGTGGGGATAGGAGCTGTGCATTCATTTCAGGGAGAGTTTAAGTAGGATTTCTGGCAAGTAATCTACTTTCTACTGCTCTGTATTTGTGTGGGGATAGGAGCTGTGCATTCATTTCAGGGAGAGTTTAAGTAGGATTTCTGGCTAGTAATCTACTTTCTACTGCTCTGTATTTGTGTGGGGATAGGAGCTGTGCATTCATTTCAGGGAGAGTTCAAGTAGGATTTCTGGCTAGTAATCTACTTTCTACTGCTCTGTATTTGTGTGGGGATAGGAGCTGTGCATTCATTTCAGGGAGAGTTTAAGTAGGATTTCTGGCAAGTAATCTACTTTCTACTGCTCTGTATTTGTGTGGGGATAGGAGCTGTGCATTCATTTCAGGGAGAGTTTAAGTAGGATTTCTGGCAAGTAATCTACTTTCTACTGCTCTGTATTTGTGTGGGGATAGGAGCTGTGCATTCATTTCAGGGAGAGTTTAAGTAGGATTTCTGGCTAGTAATCTACTTTCTACTGCTCTATATTTGTGTGGGGATAGGAGCTGTGCATTCATTTCAGGGAGAGTTTAAGTAGGATTTCTGGCTAGTAATCTACTTTCTACTGCTCTGTATTTGTGTGGGGATAGGAGCTGTGCATTCATTTCAGGGAGAGTTTAAGTAGGATTTCTGGCAAGTAATCTACTTTCTACTGCTCTGTATTTGTGTGGGGATAGGAGCTGTGCATTCATTTCAGGGAGAGTTTAAGTAGGATTTCTGGCTAGTAATCAACTTTCTACTGCTCTGTATTTGTGTGGGGATAGGAGCTGTGCATTCATTTCAGGGAGAGTTTAAGTAGGATTTCTGGCTAGTAATCTACTTTCTACTGCTCTGTATTTGTGTGGGGATAGGAGCTGTGCATTCATTTCAGGGAGAGTTTAAGTAGGATTTCTGGCAAGTAATCTACTTTCTACTGCTCTGTATTTTTGTCTAAATAACAATTTGTCTAAATAACAATAATAATTCCGTGTCCAGAAACATCACTTGAGTGACGGTTTTCCACCAGCAATAATATATTCCGTATCCACTACTGTATACGTTGCCCTTGCAGGCCTTGTTGCCCGGTGTCTGCAACCAAGTGCCACCTAGCTGTGTGAGCTTTTTCACAATCTGTCTAAATTACAATAATAATTCCGTGTCCAGAAACATTACTTGAGTGACGGTTTTCCACCAGCAATAAAATATTCCGTATCCACTACTGTATACGTTGCCCTTGCAGGCCTTGTTGCCCGGTGTCTGCAACCAAGTGCCACCTAGCTGTGTGATCTTTTTCACAATTTGTCTAAATAACAATAATAATTCCGTGTCCAGAAACATCACTTGAGTGACGGTTTTCCACCAGCAATAAAATATTCCGTATCCACTACTGTATACGTTGCCCTTGCAGGCCTTGTTGCCCGGTGTCTGCAACCAAGTGCCACCTAGCTGTGTGATCTTTTTCACAATTTGTCTAAATAACAATAATAATTCCATGTCCAGAAACATCACTTGAGTGACGGTTTTCCACCAGCAATAAAATATTCCGTATCCACTACTGTATACGTTGCCCTTGCAGGCCTTGTTGCCCGGTGTCTGCAACCAAGTGCCACCTAGCTGTGTGATCTTTTTCACAATTTGTCTAAATAACAATAATAATTCCGTGTCCAGAAACATCACTTGAGTGACGGTTTTCCACCAGCAATAAAATATTCCGTATCCACTACTGTATACGTTGCCCTTGCAGGCCTTGTTGCCCGGTGTCTGCAACCAAGTGCCACCTAGCTGTGTGATCTTTTTCACAATTTGTCTAAATAACAATAATAATTCCGTGTCCAGAAACATCACTTGAGTGACGGTTTTCCACCAGCAATAAAATATTCCGTATCCACTACTGTATACGTTGCCCTTGCAGGCCTTGTTGCCCGGTGTCTGCAACCAAGTGCCACCTAGCTGTGTGATCTTTTTCACAATTTGTCTAAATAACAATAATAATTCCGTGTCCAGAAACATCACCCAAGTTGTTGTTGTTTTGTAAAAATAAAAAAAATGCCAGGCAAAGGCAGGCCGCCACGCAGAGGCACTAGGGGCCGTGCTGCTATGATATCCTGTGGCCCTAGGAAATTGCCCAGTTTTCCGAAGGCACTTACCCTGAACTCCCAAAATGCTGAAGAGGTAGTTGACTGGCTTACACAGCACACCCCATCCTCTACTGTTTCTAACTTTGCCACAACATCCTCATCCTCCTTTGCTATGGGCACCCCACGTACCACTTCCTCCACCACCGCCGCCCCTTCTTCACTGGAGTCAGAGGAGTTATTTACTCATGAGTTTGTTGAACTGAGTGATGCGCAACCATTATTGCCAGAAGAAGATGAAGGAGATGCGGACGTTACACCAGATATCATAATTCAGGCAGGCAACACAACAGAGATGGACATAAGATGTGATGAGGTCCCCGCTGCTGCTGTCTTCTGTGAGCTGTCAGAAGAAATTGATGCATCTGAGGAGAATGATGATGAGGAGAGTGATATTTTGTGGGTGCCCACAAGAAGAGAGCAAGAGGAGGATAGTTCAGATGGAGAGACGGAGAGTCAGAGAGGCAGGAGGAGATTAAGACTTAGAAGAAGCAGGGACAGCTCCCAGGGAACAGTAGGGCAACAACATGAATCGGCACCTGTGGTCAGCCAGCCAACGCACCCGCCAACTTCTACTGTTACTGCTAGAAAGCCCACATCAAAAGGCTCAGCAGTGTGGCATTTTTTTAATGTGTGTGCCTCTGACAAAAGCGCTGTAATTTGCAATGAGTGCAGTCAGAAATTGAGTCTTGGGAAGCCCAACACCCACTTAGGTACAACTGCTATGCGAAGGCACATGAACGCCAAACACAAAGCACTATGGGAGCAACACCTCAAAGGCAGCAGCCAAACGCTAAGCCACCCTCCTTCTGCTCCAGCATCTTACTGCTCTACCTCTGCTGTCCTTGACCCGTCTCAACCACCCTCCACTCCGCCTTCCAGTTCCTGCTCATCTGCCCCCAGCCAAGTTTCTGTGAGGGCCATGTTTGAGCGTAAGAAACCAATGCCTCCGAGTCATCCCCTTGCCCGGCGTCTGACAGCTGGATTGTCTGCACTCTTAGCCCGCCAGCTTTTACCATACCAGCTGGTGGACTCTGAGGCTTTCCACCAATTTGTAGCAATTGGGACACCGCAGTGGAAGGTACCCAGCCGCAATTTTTTTTCACAGAAGGGAATACCACACCTGTACCAGCATGTGCAGAGCCAAATCCCCGCATCTCTGTCATTTAGTGTTGGGGCAAAGGTCCATATGACTACTGACACATGGTCCTCCAAGCATGGTCAGGGCAGGTATGTCACCTACACTGCCCACTGGGTGAACCTGGTGATGGCTGGGAAGCAGGGAATGCGTGGTTCAACAACAGTGGAGTTGGTGTCACCGCCACGGGTTGCATGCGGGTCTGCCACCACCTCTACTCCTCCTTTGCTCTCTAACTCGTCTTCTAAGTCGTCTTCTAAGTCGTCTTCTAAGTCGTCTTCTAACTTGGCTTCTTCCTCGGCTTCTTCCTCCTCTGCTGCTGTGTCCTCCTCCACACCTGTGCACCCCCAGCTCCACATAGGCTATTCGACGTGCCAGGTACGCCGTTGTCATGCTGTCTTGGGCATGACGTGCCTGGAAAGTAGAAACCATACCGGATCTGTACTCCTGTCATCTCTGCACTCACAGGCCGATCAGTGGCTGACCCCACACCAACTGAAAATTGGAAAAGTGGTGTGTGACAACGGAAGCAATCTGTTGGCAGCACTGAGACTGGGCAATTTAACACATGTGCCCTGCATGGCACATGTTTTAAATTTGATAGTCCAACGGTTTGTCTCGAAGTACCCAGGATTGCAGAACATTCTCAGGCAGTCCAGGAAGGTGTCTGGCCATTTCAGACGTTCCTACACAGCCATGGCACGCCTTGCTGACATTCAGCAGCGGCACAACTTGCCAGTCAGGCGTTTAATTTGCGACAGCCAGACTCGCTGGAATTCAACGCTCCTCATGTTTGAACGTCTGCTGCAACAACAAAGAGCCATCAATGAATACCTATTTGAACTGGGTGGTAGGACTGGATCTGCAGAGCTGGGGATTTTTTTCCCCCGTTACTGGGTGCTTATGCGCGACGCCTGCAGGCTGATGCGCCCTTTTGACGAGGTCACAAATATGGTTAGTCGCACTGAAGGCACCATCAGCGACCTAATACCCTTTGCTTTTTTTCTTGAGCGTGCCGTGCGACGAGTGACAGATGACGCTGTAGACCAGCGTGACCAAGAGCCTGATTTCTGGGCGGAATCACCAGAACGTTCCCAGGCACCTGCTGCAACGCAGGGAGAGGTGTCAGAAGCGGAGTCAGAGGAGGAAGGTGGCTTTGTGGAGGCAGAAGACCAACAGGAGCAGGCTTCCCAGGGGGCTTGTGGTCACCTTTTGTGGAGCCCTGGTCTTGTACGTGGCTGGGGGGAGGAGACGGTGGTGGATGAGGACGTAGTCCTTGATAACGAGGAAGGGGAGATGGATACCTCTGCATCCAACCTTGTGAGAATGGGGTCTTTCATGCTGTCATGCCTGTTAAAGGACCCCCGTATCAAGAGGCTTAAGGAGAAGGACCTGTACTGGGTGGCAACGCTACTAGACCCTCGTTACAAGCATAAAGTGGCAGAAATGTTACCAACGTACCACAAGTCCGAAAGGATGCTGCATTTCCAAACCAGCCTGCAAAACATGTTGTACAATTCTTTTAAGGGTGATGTCACTCCACATTCCAGGGGCAGAGGTGCCGGTAATCCTCCCACGAGCACACCTGCAAGGACAATGCACTTTGGCCACTCTGTAACGTCAGACATGCAAAGTTTTTTCAGTCCAAGGCAGTGCCAGGACCCTTCTGGATCCACCCTCAGAGAACGCCTCGACCGGCAGGTAGCGGACTACCTGGCATTAACTGCAGATATTGACACTCTGAGGAGCGATGAACCCTTGGACTACTGGGTGCGCAGGCTTGATCTGTGGCCAGAGCTGTCACAATTTGCCATAAATCTGTTGTCTTGCCCTGCCTCAAGTGTCCTCTCAGAAAGGACCTTTAGTGCAGCAGGAGGGATTGTAACTGAGAAGAGAACTCGCCTAGGTCACAAAAGTGTTGATTACCTGACCTTTATTAAAATGAATGAGGCATGGATCTCGGAGGGTTACTGCACGCCGGAAGACTTGTTCTGACTGCCCATGCAGCTGTCCTTCTCTGCACGCCGCTTGACACCACACACAGCTGTCCTTTAGCGTCCTCCTCCACCACCGTACAAACTAGGGTGCAAATCCTACTGGCTTAATTGTAAGCCAAACTTTTTGGACAGGTAAATCCTGAATTTTTCTCTCTTCTACTCTTCTGTGCTTGTCACCCTATCTGAGTTCTTTGAAAGGGTTTGGCTGGGGCATGGTTATGATACCATCTAGCTTTGATGTTTTTAATGTCTTCTGTGCTTGTCACCCTATATGAGTTCTTTGAAAGGGTTTGGCTGGGGCATGGTTATGATACCATCTAGCTTTGATGTTTTTAATGTCTTCTGTGCTTGTCACCCTATATGAGTTCTTTGAAAGGGTTTGGCTGGGGCATGGTTATGATACCATCTAGCTTTGATGTTTTTAATGTCTTCTGTGCTTGTCACCCTATATGAGTTCTTTGAAAGGGTTTGGCTGGGGCATGGTTATGATACCATCTAGCTTTGATGTTTTTAATGTCTTCTGTGCTTGTCACCCTATATGAGTTCTTTGAAAGGGTTTGGCTGGGGCATGGTTATGATACCATCTAGCTTTGATGTTTTTAATGTCTTCTGTGTTTGTCACCCTATTTGAGTTCTTTGAAAGGGTTTGGCTGGGGCATGGTTATGATACCATCTAGCTTTGATGTTTTTAATGTCTTCTGTGCTTGTTGTCACCCTATCTGAGTTCTTTGAAAGGGTTTGGCTGGGGCATGGTTATTATACCATCTAGCTTTGATGTTTTTAATGTCTTCTGTGCTTGTTGTCACCCTATCTTAGTTCTTTGAAAGGGTTTGCCTGGGGCATGGTTATGATACCATCTATCTGAGATATTTTTTCTGTCCTCTGTGCTTCAGTGGCTGCAACAAAAAAACCATAATTTTTTAGGAATGTACACATTCCTGATTTTTCAGGGTTCTGCAACTGCGGCAAAATCGTATCTTTTATGGTCACCACAGGTGATCGAAAAGGTAGGACAAACCTGGGCCCACACTGCAGAATCAGTGTTTTTTGGTTCACGTTACTCTACATTGAATTACCTCTGCCTGACCATGCACGTGCGCACAAGCACGGTGACTGCTAAACACACCACTACAGAAATATTCCCACCGACGGGACGAACGTCCTGGAGGTGACAAGCAACTAGTAAAAACTAATATTCGCACACTTGACAGTATCATTAAAGCTTTTTGCGTTTTTTTTCGTTGCAGTAAACGCGGCGTTTTGTCTTTGCGTGTGAACCGGCCGTAACCTTTACACGACTTGATTGGAATGTAGATGCACGACTTTTTAAAGCAGTTTATTACATAAGTTTAGGAATGTAGTGTGATTTCTGCCCTTTACAGCACAAAACGCAACGCTGTGTCAACAACGTATTTTTCAGAGAAATTTTTGCCATTGATGCCCCTCCTGCATGCCACTGTCCAGGTCATGGCACCCTTTAAACAACTTTAAAATCAGTTTTCTGGCCAGAGATGGCTTTTCTAGGTTTTAAAGTTCGCCTTCCCATTGAAGTCTATGGGGTTCGCAAAGTTCGCGAACGTTCGCAAAGTTCGCGAACGTTCGCACTTTCTGACGAAAGTTCGCGAACGGGTTCGCGAACATTTTTTTTTAGGTTCGCTACATCCCTATAGATGGGGTGTCAGGTTGGCAGTGTGAGCATCCCATGAAATGACCCCTATATTGTAATTTAGAGGTGCATGTTAGGAAGCACCAAGGGCCACAATGTGCTAATGAGCCCTGTACTTACACCCTGCCTATGGTAGGCATTAAGTACAGAGGATGTTTGTGCCCAAAAAGTGCTGTGCTTTACACCTCAAACCTGATGTAAAATCCTGCACAAGTTTCAAGAAGCTGATGTGAATCAATCTCTTGACAATATAGATGAGCTTATGATTTCTTATAGAGGTCTATGAATGAAAAGATTATTTAAAAGACTTTTCACAGGATAGGCCTACAGCTCTTCTAGAATCAGGTTTTGGCAGAATTTTCGATATTTCAAAATATAATATACTTGGCTAGTTAACAACAAAGTATAAACATGTTTTATTATACAGTGAGGAACATAAGTATTTGAACACCCTGCGATTTTGCAAATTCTCCTACTTAGAAATCATGGAGGGGTCTGATATTCACATTGTAGGTGCATTCCCACTGTGAGAGACAGCATTTAAAGAATGTATTTGTATTGCACTGCTGCACATACACTGTAAGTATTTGAACACCTGGCAATCAGCAAGAATTCTGGCTCTCAAAGACCTGTTACTCTGCCTTTAAATAGTCCACCTCTACTCCACTCATTAATCTAAATTAGTAGCACCTGTCTGAGCTCTTTAAAGACACTTGTCCACCCCACAGTCAGTCAGACTCCAACTACTACCATGGGCAAGACCAAAGAGCTGTCAAAAGAGAGACAAAATTGTGGACCTCCACAAGGCTGGAAAGGGCTACGGGGCAATTGCCAAGCAGCTTGGTGAAAATAGATCAACTGTTGGAGCAATTGTTAGAAAATGGAAGGGGCTAAAGATGACTGTCCGTCTCCCTAGGACTGGGGCTCCATGCAAGATCTCACCTCGTGGGGTATCACTGATGATAAAAAAAAGGTGAGGAATCAGCCCAGAACTACAAGGGAGGAGCTGATCAATGACATGAAGAGAGCTGGGACCACAGTTTCAAAGGTTACTGTCGGTAGAACACTTCGCCATCATAGTTTCAAATCATGCATTGCACGGAAGTTTGCCAATGACCATCTGGATGATCCAGAGGAGGCATGGGAGAAAGTCATGTGATCAGATTAGACCAAAGTAGAACTTTTTGGTCTAAACTTCACCCGTGTTTGGAGGAAAAATAAGGATGAGTTGCATCCCAAGAACACCATCCCTACTGTGAAGCATGGGGGTGGTAACATCATGCTTTTGGTGTGCTTTTCTGCAAAGGGGACAGGACGACTGCACTGTATTATGGAGAGGATGAATGGGGCCATGTATTGTGATATTTTGAGCAACAACCTCCTTCCCTCAGTCAGAGCATTGAAGCATATTAATATCAATGAAGCATATCAAGGTTCTGGAGTGGCCTAGCCAGTCTCCAGACCTAAATCCAATAGAAAATATTTGGAGGGAGCTGAAACTCTGTGTTGCTCAGCAACAGCCCCGAAACCTGACAGATCTAGAGAAGATCTGTGTGTAGGAGTGGGCCAAAATCCCTGTTGCAGTGTGTGCAAACCTGGTCAAGAACTACAGGAAACGTTTGACCTCTGTAATTGCAAACAAAGGCTTCTGTACCAAATATTAACACGGATTTTCTCAGGTGTTCAAATACTTATGTGCAGAAGTGCAATACAAATACATTCTTTAAAAATCATACAATGTGATTTCCTGAATTTTTTTTTAAATGCTGTCTCTCACAGTGGGAATGCACCTACAATGTGAATTTCAGACCCCTCCATGATTTCTAAGTGGGAGAACTTGCAAAATCGCAGGGTGTTCAAATACTTATGTTCCTCAATGTAGTTCTTTAATCTTGGGAAGTAAAATTGTATTGTGCTTTCAGCTGTATATTTCACTGAAGAGGAAATCTGTTGTTTTCTGTCTTGAGCTAGACTTGTCCATGTATAGTGAACTTAATGGAAAGATGGGATTGGTTGTCTTTGGTACATCAGACCATACTGTACCTTATATGGTTTAGTATTACTTACAGGAACATGACAATAAAGAAAAATAAATAAATACACAATATAAACTGCAATTGATCATTTATAATTAATTTGTTATAATTTCATTGCATTTTTTACAATTTAATTTTGATTGACCTATCTGTAATTGAGTCCAGTTTAAAAGATGTAAAAGTAAGATATATTGAATATAGATCTGGGATTTAGCACACAGTTACATTAAGAAAAATTTACTCTAATAATATATATTAATGTGAAACACTAATTACTAAGTAATTTAACAGACTTGCTTTTCGTCATGTCACTGCGCTCCAAATAACATACTTAGTAAATAGTATGATAAATAGTGCTTTAAGGCAATATCTTGTTAAAGTATCTTTTTTCAAATCTTGTACAAAACTGATAGTTTGCTAGGATCCTTCTTATATATAATAATGCATTAAATTCCTCTGATGTGTGAATGTATAGATAGGTCTATATGTATATATTTACTGGGGTCATTGTTTTCTTGTCTTTTTCAATCTAAGTTGTAACAGAGCAATCCCACTACACCTTGAAAATAACCAGGAAATATATGACAGGGAGCAACTTACAAATACAGTACACATTTCTGTACAATAATGGGATCCAAACACATATATATCTGTACACAGTTACAGCTGTCAGTCTGCATATCTATATAGTTCTTTACACTATCTTTGTACCTTAAATTAAACTTACAAAGTAAAGAGATTTTTTCATTATTACAAGGATGTCTCTTTTTCTGCACATACTTGCTGCCCTTCGTGTTTATCTGTTAATAAGATGCACTCAGCCTATCTGGCTGCATCCTGTTACCTTTCAGATTGCACAGTCTATTTGTGTGCTTGTGTTTATGTGGGTGTGCTCTCCTGTCTTCGTGTCCATTTTGCTGTTGGTCAAAATGCATGGCACATAAATACCTGATGCTCTTTCATGAAATCATAACTACATAATGTATGTATTTCTTTATTTAGCACTACTTATGTACACAGTGCTGTAGAGTAGAACAATAGATTAATACAAAAGGGGGGTTATTAAAATAATAATAGATAAATACAAGGTACAGTTGCAATAAGTTAAGAATCAAAGAGACAAGAGGATAAAGGTCCCTGCCCCGTAGAGCTTCCAATCTAAATCTATAAAATACGAGAAACCGCTTGGCAATGTCTGCATTTCACTATAGCACACTCACATATATTTTGTTCCTAACCATTAGAAGCCTATGCTTAGGTAGGGATCAGCTCTATGCAGCTACACTGACCAAGGGTTGAAAATTCTTAAATCCTAGTGACATGTTCAATTATTTATGTAAACATATATGCTTAATGAAATAAATGCTTCAACTCTGTATCTAAAATGCCAGTTGATAACTAATTAGTCATTCTTAGTTTTCTCTAATACATCCAATATGGTAGCCTTTGCACATTTTATAAAATGGGACAGCTTTGCTCTAGACAATCTGCCTACATGATGAATGCATATTGTGGCATTTCTATCCCATATGGATCAGAATGACACAGAAAGAAGGCATTTGACCTTCAAAATCATGAAAATGTGAAACCAGAATTTCACTTTTACAGCTGGGAAAGTCACAGTATGACTACTTCTGCAGTTTCCAAAGGCATTGATTAAAATGCATATTGACTTCAGGAATTGCTGAGATTTTTACATTCCCGTTGAAAAGTCTGAACTTGAATGTTTCCAGGCTTTAAATTAGCTTCTGGCTAACCTTCATTCATTAGCACCTATGACTCAATTGTTGATCATTTAAGAAAATGTTGCTAATTTAGAGCCATGGGCTATGAATAAACAAGGCTTGAAACCTTTTTGCTCATGCCATTATTAATTGTATGATAACGTCCTAAAGAAAAGCTGAAAAGGTCTGAGTGTGGCTCTGTCAGCTGCATTAAGAAGGCTTAGATTTTGGCATTAAGGAACCTTGATCATGCCAGATCTAATCAAAGGCATTTTAGCTGGCGGAGTTCTGGGTTCATAGCAATACATTTTACCACTTTAAATATTTCTGGATATATTAGAGCAGCTGGTTAAACATTATTTGATGATATTAAGCAAGGCGTTATGAACCTGCATTAAAAAAACAAGAGTAACAGTACACTGTACTATAATCATCAAGGGAGCAAGGGAACAATCTTACATTCAAAGCATAATATAAGTTGACCATATAGTTCTGCAGCATTGTATTCATTTTTTTCATTTTTAATTGAAATTGGAGTATTTTTATAAATGAAAAAAGAGGAAAGGAAGTTATAATGTCTAGTAAGTGACTTTAGACAACCAATGCAGCAGATATGGAAGCAGAATAGTAAGCTCTTTAGAAACTAATATGTAATACAAAGTTTCTTACCATATCTAACCCAGCCCATATGCACTTTTGGACTATAATTGAAATATAATTGAATCTAAATGCTAGCAAGATGAGGATATAGATATCTACAAGTGATAATGCCAATGTTGAGCATAAAAGGCATAAAATAGGTGTACATAGGCAAAACAATATACTGGGACTAAAACGAAAGTTAGCAAAGATTTCACATTTAGGGAGGAAAAAAAACAAACATTTCTGTGGCTGCCTTTAATAAAGTTACACTTGAGAGGAACAAATCCCCCCAAGAAGTCCCAAATAAGGTTCTGCGGTCAGTATAAGTATGCTGGAATTGCATCGGTTCTTAATACAGCAATTACTTTATAGCCCAAGGCTATAAAGGTATGATATGTGAAGCAGTATTTTAAAAATTTCTTTCATAATGATCGTCATGTAAGAGTGATAACTCTTTTAACACTTTTAAGGGGACACTTCCAGTTATTGAAAATGCCCTCAATCCATTTCCCATTCCTGGGTTTTTATACCAAAAAACAAGACTTTCTTGCTTTAGTCCAAGTAATCTCATTTGAAATAGTAGTTAATGTGGAAAAGTATATAAAGATTTTGTAAAATCTAAATATCTCACTGTGGCGGTAGCTTTCCACTACCTTGGAAATCTTCATAAATTGTTACTTGGATACAAGTAATTAGCAGCCAATACAGAAAAATAATTGATTAGTAGGTTAGCATTGGCAGCTTCCATTGAATAGTTGTATGTGCTGCCAGACCTCATTATTTATTTTTAAAGGAGATGCATAGTTTAACCCCTCCAATAATGAATAATATATGGAGCTGGTTTTACTTTGTGCCAAAAATTAATATTGGAGCTCCCTATAGATCGATCCTCAATGGCCCTTGTCCATGTTTCAAATGAAAGGTGAGCCCAGTCCCTACCAGAAACACAGTAGGAGGGGGATAGCCAATTATAGCCCTGTAGTCACACAAACAAAGAGAGGCTTCAGTTCCTTATCAAGTCAGCCTAGCTGCTAGGCTCCACAGCCTGGGAAAGAATGCAGGAGGAAGTGGAAAAGATGGGAGGAGTAAATAGGGTTTTGGGGAAAAATGTCAATACATGAACCCAAAACACTACTTTTTTCAGCACATACCTTCTATGTTTAGAGAAGTATTATGCACTGGCACATTATTTTTTATTATATTATTTTTTAAAGCACTATTAAACTCAAACATCTTTTTTCCAGAAAGTCCATTGGTTAGATGCACATTTTTTTAAGCCCTAATGGGACAAGTAAGTAGCTTTTCTCATATGCTCATTCACAATGTGGGGCAATGTGCAAAAAATAGGATCAAAACCCAATTTCACTAGAAAAGATTTGCCCTTAGTTTTGTATGCAGCACTGCGTGAGGGGGCAGCTCCTAGTACACTAAGGTTATTTCAGAAATGGTCAAGTTGGAAAGAATGGGATGACAAGGCACTGTATCTAATGGCAATTAATTACTAAGATCCTTTGGATAATGTCCCTTAAAGCTCCAGCGTGTGCACTTACACCAGTAGTAAACTGACCCATTACTCATAATTTAGCAAATCAAAAGCAACTGGCATTTTGGTGCAAAGTGCAGAGGTGCAATTTACAATTCGTTTCTGTCATTTGCACAGGCACTTGGTAAATGAGGCCTCTTATGTATAGACTTCAAGCTGTCATAGAAGCTGGAGATGTTGGGAATTATGTCCAATATATTGCAAAAAAGTATAGAGCTAACACTAATTAAAAGGCATAATTCCTTGAATAATATGAAGTTAAGTTTGTTAAAAGGAAAGCAAAGAATACAAAAAGAAAGGAGAATTCCTGGGAGTAAGCTATTTAGTTAAACACATTTCCTGTTTTCTCTGCAGAAATGCCTACTTAGTATTATAATGAATCGAGTAAACTGCCGGGACAAACAACGCAGATACAAATGTGTCTGGAGATTCTGCATCTGCCTTCCCTAATCAACTTCCTGTCTTGAATATGAATTAGAATAATGAGTCAATTAATGTTCTAAAATGGCAATGAGATGCAAAAAGCATTGGGCGACAGAAATGCTTTCCATGTACAATAGTTTGGGAGTTGTTTTGTCAGAATATTAAGTATGATGCACTGCCCTCTAATCTGATTTTTCTGCATTAAAAAAGTTTTTGCTGCTACTATTACTATGGAACAGAACGAAAAAAGGGATCATGCTCTTTGTTCATATAACATTATTTAATGCATTGTGGTGGTACAGCAAATTGTTAGTATTTTACAGAAAAAAGGGCAGAACATGAAACAGAGGACCAGAGGTAAAATTTATCACTGAAGGAACATAACAGTTCTCCACAACCTCCAAAGTCCCATTCCATAACCAGTTCAAACACACAACATATAAAGGGGATATAAGTTGGCTGTGGGAAGTAAAGGGGTTGAGTATTTAACCCCACCACAGTATTGCAAAACCATGCCTTATGACACATACAAACATGTTGCTTATACTCACTCATTAAAGCCATTAGAAAGCACATACCCCCATCTTCTACCTAAAGAGGCATAAATATCACAGTGGTGACACTGGTGCAGATCCCATACAGAAATTAGGAGCTCTGAGTGGAAGAGAAGGCCTAGAGAATGATGGTCAGTTGTTAGCTTCTCAATTTAAGGTAAGATACAGCCAATTTACATCAATCTTTATGTATTCTATATGCTTATAGTCCAGGTTGGCGAGATTTTTTAATAGGTCACTTAACATAAATAGAAATAAACTATCTGTAAGTTAAGTATTCATTCTGGGGGTATAGTTTTCCTTTAATTAACCTGTGTGCTATTAATGAAACAATACTTCTCTGCCAGATTCTGAGATGCTTTAGTTTTGCTCTCTGCTGTACATGTTTACATGAGCTTAGGAAGTGGGAAGATGAATTGAGCTATCAGAAGGTGATTATGGTTAAGCATTATAGTAATTTTAGCAGGTGTAGGGTGATATGAATTTTATTGTGATGGAGTAGAGTAATGTATTAATGGAGTAGAGTGGAGTAATGCATTAATTAGTATTAAAATTGTTCACTTGTTCCTGGGGTTAAATGTTGAGGCTTCTAGTGAAATTTCTTACTTTGCCTTCATGTGTTTTCCTCTTATTTTTCTTTTTTAATGTCACTGTGGTCTGTGGTTCCTACTGACATATACTTTCCTGTAGTAAACTTAGATGTTAATGAGTATAGGGGTGAAGCCTTAGTGCCAGATTCTCTGATGAGTCTTACCCCAGTCCAACACCGAATTGTCCTTTCAATAGCTTTTTTTATTTTAAACTGAAAACATTAATTTTTTTTGACAAACGATGCAATAAAATTCCTATGAGTTGTAACATTAATCTGTGAAATATTACAGGAACACAGCAAATATTACTTTAGTTATATTATTATTATAATCTGCATCACATTAATTTTTGTTCTTCTTAAAGGACATGTCAACACCAAAAATTAGTTTTTGCCTAATAAAAGAAAACATTATTCTAAGCAACTTTCCAATATACATTTATTAAAAAAGTTCAGTGCTTTAAAAGTTATTTGTAAATGTAATTGATATTGGAAGCAGCATTTGCTGAACTCCTGGTTGTTACTTTTTAAACAATGTTACAAAATCCAGTCCCCTCCAGCAAGACAGGTCTGTCAATCTGCTGCCTTGTGTTACATTGTTTCAAATGCCAGAGCCACCAGGGTAGAGAATAGAAAGGACAGACAATTGGTGCAGTAGTTGGTCTAAACATCTTACCTGCCCCAAAAATATGTCTATTGGGGATCACCTCTGGCCTAGAGCTAAGCTCAGACACCAAGCTTTTCTTAGCTAAAGTACTATTTCAAGCCCACAGCTAATCACTCTTAATTGGAAAGCGCAAACAGCGCCTACCTATGAAGCATGGCTTAAGGCAGTACAGCATCCCAAGAGTCAAAAGATACCATAAGTAAGCCTATGTTGCGCGAATCGACTGTATTTGTAAAAATGTAAAGCCATGTAATATCGCCATATGCACTGCCAGCTGTTATATACCTGTATATCTGACCTGTTTTCTTTCAATAAATCTTACCTTAACAAAACAAAAAAAGAAAGGACAGACAAACACTGCTTTTTAATAGCAACACTGTATACAAATAACATAAAAACCATTACAAATTTGTAATGAATGTATATTGCAAAGTTGCTTAGAATGGTGTTGACTTGTCCTTTAAAATAATAGTAGAACTGACCCAAAATAACACCTCTCTGGGCCACGGTAGAAGTTCTAACGGCAAAAGCTACATATACCTGGGCTTGAAAAGCGAACCTTCATGCATTTGCTGAGGCATCCGGTCCAAGGGGCAGGGAAAAGAACACAAAAAACCTTGAACTGCATATTCACAGCAGCAAGATGTTTAATAGCTGCATGCTGGAATGGCTCCTCCACACCCTCTCTGTGGAACTTAATAAATAAATAGAACAAGTGAGAAGGATGGGCTATCTCACAGGTCTATCCCATGGTTTATCATTAGCGATGGAAGAAGACTGGTTCGTTTGGAACATCTACATCAATGATTTACAAGAACGCAAAACCCAATAACAGTTCATGGGAACACTGGTTATTATATGGGCCACAAGGTACTCATGACAGGGGGTTAGGAATAGCCGCACCCTATAATGGTAAAAATAGTTATGTGTTGCCTGATACACTTGCTTATATACCTTTTTTGTCCCAACTTAAATTTGTGTATATACCACAAGTGACTACACATGATTTGTACTCAGGGTTATGCTTTATTTGTTTGTTTATTCAAATAAAAACAGTTAAAAAAAATAATAGTAGAACATTAGTGTTTGTTATAGTGTATTTAGTTTGCTATGATATTTCAAATATCACCAATATTTCAAAATGCCACTCACCTAAAGTATTTGGATCAACAACAGTTTCTGACCTGAAAATGATATCAAGAATATAATTCATTTTATTCTGGCTTTGTGATAAATTTGTCTCTATTTAAGCAGAAAGGTTTTGTAAAAAACAGTATCTAGAATGAACTAGTAATTATCGTGTCTATAACATCATGTTCTTCAAACCCCTCTTTTTTCAACCTATTTTTATACTTATACTTATACGTGCACTTTCCATTTTTTGTTCAATTTTGAAAATAACAGAGCCTATCAAATAGTAAGGATGCTACAGATTATAGCTTATTTTTCTGTCTAGAGTGGATAGCTGTCCTATGCCTAGTTCTAAGTTACATAAAGGGGCACATTTATCAAAGTCCGAATGGGTACAAAAAAATTGTATTTTTACGAAAGTCTCGTTATTCATTCAAGCTTCAGGTTCGTGACTTTCCTTGGGCCAGGTTGGAGCTGCAGAGTGCCATTGAGTCCTATGGGAGGCTTCCAAAAACATGCATTGAAGGTTCAAAGTTAGAAAAGTTTTCGTGCCGTTTACGATCCTTTGGATACGGAAATTTCATACCACAATATTTTCGTACATCCACAATATGAATTTTCGTGCAATTAATGCACATCAGAAATTATCATATTTAATCCGAATTTTTGCCAATCATACTTTAAATTATCTGAAATTTGGACTTTGTTAAATCTGCCCCCCAGTGTGGCTAAAAATTTGTATCCAGGTCACCATGGCTGGTAAAAAATAAAGGAAATAATATTACAAATAATATTACAGATAACAATAGTACCATCGATATAAACACATAAATATATAAACATTTTCATAACTGTACATCTACAGAATCATATTTTGAGATGTGTGTAGAAGCTTGAAAAATGTGTAAAATATGAAGCTGGATCCATTATGGCTGAATAAAAGTGTTAGTGTCGAGGTTGGTAAGAAAAAACATGATTTTAAAGCATTCAAGTTAGCTGGGACAGCAGAAACTTTCATCAGATACAAGGAAGCAAATAAAGCATGCAAAAAAGCTAAAATAGAGATGTAAAGGGATATTGCAGCTAGGAGTAAAGAATACAAAATTGTTTTTTAAATATATTAATAGTAAAAAAATGAAACAAGAAGGGGTGGGAACCTTATCATCACAGAGGGGTCAGTTGGCTGATGAGAACAGGGAAAAATCAGAAATAGTGAACTCTTATTTTTCATCTGTCTACACAACTGAGGAGCCAGCTAGTCAAGGCTTCTCTTTTAATAGACACAATCCTAGTAATATAACTACTGATGCATCGGTCACTCAGGAGGAAATTCAAAAGAGACTTGAACATTAGGGATGTAGCGAACCTCAAAAAAAAAGTTCGCGAACCTGTTCGCGAACTTCCGCCGAAAATTGCGAATATTCGCGAACTTTGCGAACCCCATAGACTTCAATGGGAAGGCGAACTTTAAAAAATAGAAAAGCCATTTCTGCCCAGGAAACTGATTTTAAAGTTGTTTAAAGGGTGCCACGACCTGGACAGTGGCATGCAGGAGGGGGATCAAGGGCAAAAACCTCTGAAAAATTGACACACGCCGTTTTTCGAAATGATCGGTAATTTTGCGACTTTTTCGTATTTTTCGGCGCTTTCGTAAAGTTATCGTAAGTTTTGTGACTTTTTCGGAGCTTTCGTAACGTTATCGTAAGTTTTGCGACTTTTTCGGAGCTTTCGTAACGTTATCGTAAGTTTTGCGACTTTTTCGGATCATTCGTACCGTTATCGTAAGTTTTGCGACTTTTTCGGATCATTCGTACCGTTATCGTAAGTTTTGCGACTTTTTCGGATCATTCGTAAATTTATCGTAAGTTTTGCGACTTTTTCGGATCATTCGTACCGTTATCGTAAGTTTTGCGACTGTTTCGGATCATTCGTAACGTTATCGTAAGTTTTGCGACTTTTTCGTACCGTTATCGTAAGTTTTGCGATTTTTTCGGAGAATTCGTACCGTTATCGTAAGTTTTGCGATTTTTTCGGTGCCGGCGAACCCAAATTGCGAACATCACGAAAAGTTCGCGAATTTGCGGACTTGCGAACACCCGATGTTCGCGCGAATTAGTTCGCCGGCGAACAGTTCGCTACATCTCTATTGAACATGTAAAGGTAAACAGAGGTCCAGGACCAGATGGTATTCATCCCAGGGTATTAAACAAGCTTGGCGATGTGATTGCCAAACCTCTCTACTTACTTTTTCAGGATTCATTGAGGTCTGGCATGGTGCAGAGAGACTGGCAAATTGCTAATGTGGGGGATCCAGTTCCCAGCCTGAAAACTGTAGACCTGTTAGTCTGACATCAGTAGCTGGAAAGCTTTTGGAAAGGGTAATTAGGGATAGGGTAATTGAATACATTGCAAATCACAATACTATAAGTTTGTGCCAGCATGGTTTTATGCGTAACAGATCTTGCCAGACTAATTAAATTAAAAATGGAACATTTTCTAACTGGGCTAGTGTTGTTAGTGGAGTGCCGCAGGGGTCTGTCCTTGGTCCTTTGCTTTTTAACTTGACCTGGAGGTGGGCATAGAAAGTATTCTGTTTGTCCTGATGATGGAGAGCAAGTGACACTGATACATTGAATAATAATTAATTTGCTGTGCATATAAATAACGCAATAAAGTTAAGTACTCAAAATAGTTTTATAATGTGATGTGTCAAGATCTAGTAAAAAAGACAACACATCACAATAACCAGAGTTTTTGATCACTTTTTTACGGAAGTACAGGAAATATAGGCTACACTAGTAACCTGTAACACACTGTGTAGTAATAGAACATACAAACTCATACAATGACAGTGGATTTGAGGCAGCTGTTTGTTTAATGTTTTATGCTTTTAGTCACATCTGCTCCAAACGAGTGTTAATATTGCAGTTGCATCTACCATAGCAGGGTTCTGTCATTTTTACTAAATATCATCCTGACCCCTGTAACAAAGAAATCATGGTCTACGTACTGCACTGATAGTATTCTTTATTCTTGTAGTCTACTTAACAGAACCACATAATACCATCTTATACTGCAACCTCGCAACAGACCGTTTTCTTCAAGGAGAAAAATTGCATTAATTTTCAGCACCTTGTCCACCAATGTCAGATAACAGTTTATTCATCCCTTGGCCCCTGGATGACATTGAAGCATATCAACAGTGACAAAAGTATATTGAATAATTATCTTGAAATTAATACATTATCCCAAACTTAAATAAATGTCATCTGATCAATATATCTTGGAATGGAAAGGGAAGAAAATGTGAAGGGCATCGCTTCATTATTCATTAATTTTAGAGTAATGTAGGCAGATGAAATGGTTATTTCAGAGCACTGCTATTATACTCACTGGCATTTTAAATAACTCCCAAGATTTAACAGTATATATTCCCTTGTCAGGGTAGTGTATAACTCTTAACACTTTAGCATCTACACAAATCTGTTCCAAGTATGTGTTAGAAGAAGAAGCAGTGACTTTCACACAGTTGTACTCTAATTGTTATAGTATACTGTTATCTGTCCAGTTATAATATCTGCCCATAAATTTCATATTCCCCTTCCTCAAGCTAGCCAGTTGAATCCATATGCACAGATCAGTGCAATTTGTCTGTGTGTCATTATTCTAAATTATTTCTGAGTTTGATTTCCAATTTTTATGTACTGTACATTCATTATTATAATGCTTCGTTGTTAATTTTTTTTTAAAAAAAAACGTCATATTTTAAAGACAGCGGTATTTTTTACTGCAAATTTAGTTTTATCCTTTAACTAAAAGCTGAACTTATTCTAAGGTCATATTCTAAGGCTTAAAATGGCTGTTTAATATCTTAACACCCACTTGATACTGTAGCATATAGGCTTTTTTTCCCTCTATGGATTTTCCTTATAGATGTACATTAAATTACATAAAATTAAAGCATTATGTGTAAATCTTGACTGTTTTTTAAGACCAAATCTATGCTTTCATTTAAAAATTCTTGTTTTGAAATTGAAATTAATTCAAATCTGCTGCTCTCAATGTATAATAAAGTTATAAGAAATCCTGTGTTTCCACACTAATTGAACATAGTGCAAGTTACCCACTTACTAAGCCTTCATGCATGTAATTACAACGTCAGATTTAAATCAAAGTGTTTGGCTAAACATGCAGTTAAGGGCAGTGGCACACCGCGGGCAACTAATCTCCCCGCAATGCTATCCACGGGCAACTAATCTCTCAGCAATGCCATCCCACCGTCAAGAATGTAAATCGCCGGTGGGATGGCATACCCATCACTTCATTTTCCCAAAGTCCTTTTCCTTGAGAGGCAACTTCGGGCGACTTCAGGAAAATGAAGAGTTGCTTATGCCATCCCACCGGCGATTTACATTCTTGGTGGTGGAATGGCATTGCGGGGAGATTAGTCGCCTGCGGTAATGAAGATTTGTCGCGGGGCGACTAATCTCCCTGTGCGCCACTGCCCTAAAACTTTCTTTACTGTGGCTTCCTGTCTCTGGCCCTCAAACTCATTCAGCCACCTACTTGTGTGGAGTTCAAAGAGAGAGCTATAACCTTTTAAATACTAATTAATGCTCATAACACCCATTGGCCAAACGGAACTCTGTATTGACTGACCCCACATGTCATTGAAGTAGTAGGCCATTTCCCCTAATGCTGAAAAAAGTTCCTAGTCAGTATCGTATTGCCTGTGAGAGGGAGGTAATGCCCTTGTCCCAAGGGTAGTTAATCAGTTCCTGGGTCCCATTAAAAAAAGGAGAGGTAACACATGATCAGTCTCTTTTTAGATTTCCCCATAGCAGAAAGCTTGTCTACCAAAGGGTCTGAGGTTGAGGTAGGCGTCAGTACAAGAGACCAGGCCCAAGATAACCATTTCTTAGAGAAGCCACAGTAACAGGGACCTCATCAACTAGAGTGATGTGCAGATTGACCTGCAACCTGCAGGACCTGTGTGTTTACCCTTAGATCAGGTGGGTTAGGGTTGAAGTTTAGGCAATCATTGCAGGTCTGGGTGTGGGCCAGATTGGTAAAGTTCACTTTTTCTCTACTTCCAAATTTTTCCTGTCTTGGAACCTAAGGCATGCGCAGAAGTAGCATACAGAGTGGAAAGATGCAGGTACAGGTTGGGTGCAGGTTCTACAATTGCAACATTTTGTGAGTTAGGGTTGGGTGAGGGTTAAAGTTTTGCAGGTTTAGTTCAGGAGTGGGTTGATATTTTCCTTGCATAACTTGTCAACACGAGTAGTAACTAGTGACTAAAGACACACTCTGCAGTGGTGTAAGATATTTGGGACTAATGAGTAAGAGCAGTTTTTTACTCCACTAAGCATAAATAGTTAGTATGCCCCAGGTGACACAGTTGGCAAGGGACTCAGGATTGTAAGTACTGCCTGGTATTGTCTTGCTGGATTCATTCCCTCAACCATTCATGGTTAAGAACCTCAGCCTCATGCTAAAGTTACAATTCAGCAGTAACACCTTTTCTCCATTCTTTTCCTCTTTGCTTGGTGCTTTGCTGCAATTGTGGTTTGACTTCCTATCACATTATATTAAAATATTCATAAGAGCCAGTAAGGCAGATGGTTTTAGTGTTAAGTACATACAGCATTTTGTACAGTTGCTGCCCTAATTTATTCATTTGCAGGAAAGGAACAACTATCAGCACAGGAAAATGCCTCACTTTGTGGTAAAATAAGTCTCATAATATATGTGTGAAAATACTTTATATTCTTTAGTTCTTCCAACATTAGTCTTCTATTCCTAATACAGTTTTGGGGAGTGCATTAAAGCCAAAAAGTTTTTTTATTTTGAAACACTGGATTGTAACAGATGAAAAGGCCACATTTCTTAAAAATCACACTTTTATTTAAGAACATCCCTATCTGAACCAACTTTATTGTTAGATCATTCGCTGACAATAAATACTGTATAATTTTAAAGGAGAAGGAAAGGCAAAGTCACTTGGGGGTGCCAAAATGTTAGGCACCCCCAAGTGACTTTAACCACTTACCTCGTACCCCGGGCTGGTGCCCCTGTTTGGAGAAAACAGCACCAGCCCAGGGCACCTGGAGCGCAGCACTTCCTCCTTCCGGCTTCCGCTTTCTAAAATGCAGGTGGCCGAGCATGCTCAGTAGAGCGAAAAAGCCGACTTTAATGTTTAAGTCCGGCTTTTCACTCTACTGCACATGCGCGCGCAGCGAATCAGGCTGGTGCTGTTCTCTCCGAACAGGGGCACCAGCCCGGGGTAAAAGGTGGGCGGTTAAAGTCACTTGGGGGTGCCTAACATTTTTTTTGCATCAAAACTCGAAAAAGTGGCAGAAAAAAAAGTCACAACTTTTTCTAGATTTACTATGGGTCAAAATGGCTAAAAATCCAAATCTGACAATTTGCCAAGATCATGTAGAAGTCAATGGCCCCTTCCCTTCCCTAGAAGTTCCTTCTTTCGCTTCAAAACTTTTTTTGAAGCTGGATTTTGTGCGACAATTTGAAAAAGTTGAGTTTTGGTGCAACAATTCAAAAAAGTAGCATTATTGATTTGATAATCAATAATCTCTCAGTCCTGCAATTTTCTGTCAGGCTGAGAGAAGAGGATCTGCTCCCCTACGCTGCTCCGTGTGCCTGCAATGAAAACTACAGTATCTGCATTAGTGTGGGCACATGCAGAGGAGTGGATCGGAGGTCAGCCTGAAAAATCTACACTCCAATGCAACCTTGCCCAAATTGTCACACTCTGTAATCTTCACAATGCCCTTTGGAGACTCAAATCACTAAAGATCTTTAGTTATACAGTTCATCATACTGACCATCTATTTTGAACTTAGTATTCTGCAGCTCTGCTCCATAGTGTAATCATTACCATCTAATATACAGTAGCATGTAATAACTTTGCCCTGTTTATGATGTCCTGTTTTCAACATGGGTACTTTTATTTAAAGCATGCATTAGTATCAAATCCTCCGTTATCCACATCAGTGATTGGACTGGATATAGCTAGCTCTGAGCAGATGTCTTTTAATTTAATACATAGTGCTTATGCTTCATTATTTTTAACAGCATGTTCATGGATCTTAAGAAGAAAACCTAGACATTTGCTGGATATAAATCATCCTTTTGCTGCATGTTTAGTGCTAACGTGACATTTATTATTGGGATTTCTGGCACTATGCATAGAGATATTTTGTGTTAGTATTTAAATGGAATGTCTATAATTATGAAATGGTTGCCATTGCCACTTGGTTCATAATTGATATCACTGGGTCCAATAATACAGGACGCATCTATATATTTAGCTGAAGTCTTAATTCTAAAAAACTGTTCAGCAGTCAAATTTTATTTTTTGCAGACATCTTGCTCATTTTTTAGACCATAAATTGATCAAGCAGCTCTGTCCCCTTTTTTATAGCGTTTCTCCATTAAAAACATATTACTAGATCGAAAATCTGTGCACATAAGCTTCCCCTTCTAGTTTTAGTGTGTTCTTTACAGCCCAGTGAATAATTTGAATAAAAAAAATGCTCAACATCTTAAATCATTAAACCAGAGAAAAAAAGTACTAGAAAAAGCATGGTCTCTTTGCATCACTAACATCTGCCAAATGTCTGATTGGGGAATGAGTGGCTTGGCAAGTGACCTGTCTCTCCATTTATAGCACTGATAATAACTCTTTATGCATATGCTGTACTCCAAGAAGAATTTCTACATGAATTTATTTCTCAATAAGACTCATTCTGGCCTTGAATTTAGTGATTTGCACCTGAATGGTTTTTGATTACAAACATGTTGCCCAGGTGAAAGGGATCGCCGCCTTCTTGCGACTGCCAAATCCCAGGTTCTGTTGTAAAACTGATCAAAAGCTTTATTATCTCAATTCTGTTGATGATGACCATTGCATTTTTAATTGTAAATTTCCATTTCTCTCATATATATGCAAAAACCTCTTGGCTGTGAATGTGAGACAAAAAAAAAGAGAACTGTGTGTTTTTTTTTCACAAAAGCTACAGTTTAAAATATAAAAAGCTCTTAAAACAAAGAAGAAATTGTTGAAGCAATGATTTAGTTTTTTCTAGTATCTTAACTATTACAAGAGCTTCCCTGATATATTGTACATGCTTTTCTACAGAAACATTAACTCAAATATGCCACTCCCTTGCCAATCTTAAAGGTCATGTCAACCCCAAAAATAATTTTTTTCAAAATAAAAGAAAACATAATTCCAAGCAATTTTCCAATATGAAATAATTAAAAATTTGTAGTGCTTTAAAGGAGAAGGAAAGGCTAAGTCACTTGGGGGTGCCAAAATGTTAGGCACCCCCAAGCAGCGCCGGATCTGTCTTGTGGCCGGCCTTAGGCCTCCCCCATTGGTCGCCACCCCCATGTGCGAACGAGCGTCCCCCACCCCCCCGGGGCTGTGAGCGTAAGTGCACATGCGCAAACATTTAACGTCCCATACAGAGCAGTGGAGAGAGGTCCCCATTGCTCCGTTTGGGAGCCAAATTTAAAAATGTAGTTGCAGCGAGGCGGAATGCTGCCCCTAAATTTGTGCCACCCTAGGCCCGGGCCTTTGTGGCCTCGCCACAAATCTGGGCCTGCCCCCAAGTGACTTTAATCGCTTACCTCGTACCCCGGGCTGGTGCCCCTGTTAGGAGAAAACAGCACCAGCCCGGGGTACCTGTAGCGGAGCGCTTCCGGCTTCGTTTCGCAAGGACTAAACGACAGGCACATGCGCAGTAGAGTGAAAAGCAGACTTCTCTGTTAAAGTTCGGCTTTTCACTCTACTGCACATGCGCGGGCACTGAAGCAGGAAGAAGGAAGCGCTGCAGATACCCCGGGCTGGTGCTGTTCTCTCTGAACAGGGGCACCTTGGGAGTGCCTAACATTTTGGCACCCCCAAGTGACTTTGCCTTTCCTTCTCCTTTAAAAGTTATTTGTAAATATAATTGCTATTGAAAGCAGCATTTGCTGAACTGGTTGTTACGTTTAAAATAATGTTTCAACAGTCAGAGCCACCACGGCAAGGAATAGAAAGGACAGGCAGACGCTGCTTTTAATAGCAATTATATATAGAAATAACTCAAAAATCATTACAAATTTGTAATAAATGTATATTGCAAAGCTGCTTAGAATTTTGATTTCTTTTATTAGGAAAAAATTTTGCGTTGCCTTGTCCTTTAAATGCTCTACATCAGGATGCATTAAGGTTGAATCCTAGTCAATTGGCATACAGTGTGGCTTTGTTACTTTATAAGGTAGTTCAGCCTTGGGAATTAAATCATAAAAACCAAGTAAACCCCAAGCTCATTTAAATAATTATATATATGCTAAGGATAAGTAAAGCCACACTAATCAAATGTAAACTTTTTCCTACATACTGAAGACATACAACCAAGCCACCAAATGTATCTGCTGGTACAGGTAAAGAATTATACAACTTCACACTGTAAAAATAGCATTCCAAATGGGATTTTGTCATGGGAAACAATGTTTTTTTTTCAAAATACATCAGTTAATAGCACTCCTCCAGCAGAATCTTGTATTAAAATTCATTTTTTTAAAAAGAGCAAACAGGTTTTTTTAATTAATTTTTGAATTTGGTGTGGGGTTAGACATATTCTTACTTTCCCAGGTGCCCCTCAGCCATGTGACTTGTGTTTTGATAAACTTTATTCACTCTTTACTGCTGCACTGCAAGTTGGTGTGATGTCATCCCCCCTGCATTTCCCATTTCCAGAAGCATAGTGATAGAACAATGGGAAGGTAACAAGATAACAGCTCCTTGACACCTGCTTTGCTAAAAATGCTCTGATAATCCACTTAATAGTAGATATGAGAATAGCACTCAATAGTTATACACTCAAGTCCAGCCATGACTCCTCCAGTTATACTGAGTAGGAGAGCAATAGCTTATCTAAAAGCAGTTGAATTGTGAAGTGCTGGCTGTTTCTGAAAGCATACATAGGTGGGTGATTTTTGGTTTGGAGAGGCTAATAATTATCTATACACTGGCTGACTTAAAGCTAATGCCAGATGTAGCAAAATAATTATTGGTTTAAGAATAAAATGTTAAATGGTAAAATGATTTGTTGACAACATACACAGTGTCATTTGTTATAACAACTACACCATAAAACCATGACAGAATACATTTAAATAGGCCCCTGCTTGCTTTCTTCTAATCTAAAGGGATGATCTTTAGAGAGATTTACTAGTTTTACTCTATGGCCCTTACTTTTATACATAGTTATTATAGAACCCCTTAAGTATCTCTTCCCTAGTGCAAATCAAGTAAATTCAGAAAGTCTACTATAAGGGGCTGATTTACTAATCCACGAACGGTCCGAAGGCGTCCGAATGTGTTTTTTTCGTAAAGATCGGTATTTTGCGATTTTTTCGGAAATAGTCGCAACTTTTTCGTAGCGCTACGCCTTGCGCGAAAAGTCGCGACTTTTTCGCAGCTTTCGCGCCGAGTACGAAAGTTTCGGATTCATTCAAGCTTCAGTATGGTGACTTTTCTTGGGCCAGGTTGGAGCTGCAGAGTGCCATTGAGTCCTATGGGAGGCTTCCAAAATCATGCTATGTCTGAAAGTTTCGCCCGCCGCTTACGAGCGCTCAGTACGAAAAAGTTGCGACAAGATACGAGCAAATCGTTATAAATTCCCTTTTTGCTATGAACACAATTCATAGGGAGGAAATTCTACTGTTTGATTGGCCTTTTAGCAAAGAAACTACAGGTATGGGAACTGTTATCCAGAATGCTCGGGAGCTGGGGTTTTCCGGAAAAGGGGTCTTTCTGTAATTTGGATCTCCATACCTTAAGTCTACTAATAAAATCAATAAAGCATTGATAACCTGATAGGATTGATTTGCTTCCAAGAAGGATTTATTATATCTTAGTGGATCAAGTACAAGGTACTGTTTTAGCATTACAGAGAAGGAAAGGAAATCAATTTTAAAAATCTGAATTATTTGATTGAAATAGGGTCTATGGGAGTCTATGGCTTTCTGTAATAGAAAAACATTTTTTACTTTGTATAACTTTGTAAATTAGTTCATCCATTGATTTAATTACTTTAGGCACACTTCTTTTTCTATGATTTTTTTGTAGCTGGGTGCCCAAAAACTAACCAATAATTTATTTGCAGGCAGCATTATGATTATCATTTTACATATGCTAAAGGTCTATTATCTTAATTTGCCATTATTCCTCCACTGTTTTCCGTTAATAGTTTGCTAAAAGTGAACTTTTATTAGCTAGTTACTATGACTCAATGATGCTTCCCAGCTTTTACTGTAGTAAATAATGTTCTGCTCCAGTGCAGAACCTCATGGCATGCCACTCAAAGATCAAATAGTTGAGACTCTACTTAGCGCTGCTCCTCAGAATATCCCATAAAGGCTATATGGTTGACCGGGTTCTGTAAAATGGCTTTATATTATTTAAGCATGAAGGGCTACAGAACAAGAAAGGTTCTGAAAAATAAAACCGTTGCTTATTCTAACCAAAGCCTTAAAGGAGTAGTTCACCTTTATATTAAACACCGGGCCACACTCTAAACAAGCATGCAGCAGAGGGAGAAAACAGAGACAAAGAGGGGGCTAAAAGGAGACAGAACATAGCGAGCACAAATAAACCAGACTGGTTCTGAAAAATAAAACATATATATATTAGAATGTTGCTTATTCTACCCAAAGCTTTAAATGAGTAGTTCACCTTTAGTTAAAAAGTTAAATTTCAGTATGATGTAGACATTGATATTCTAAGACAATTAGCAATTGGTCTTTTTAATTTTTTGTGGTTTTTGCTATTATTTTGTTTTTTAGTAATGAAGACCAATTGCACAGTTGCTTGGAATAGGATTATATAATATAATAATAACCCCTTTAGTTTTAGGTGAGGAACCATTTTTTCCCCTTTAATGCTGCCTAAAAATAGCTTTCCATACCATTAAGGATCCACAGCCATGAGGCTCCCTAGTCAATAATACAAGGTATTGCTACAATTAAAATTAGGAGGCCTTATCAACTGGAGTAGGAAGGCAGTGGGATGCTTTTTGGTAGACATCAGATAACTGTGTTTTCTCTCTTGTATAAGAAATCCCAGAAGCCTTAGTAAATACTTAGGGCCATCCAGTCAATATGACAGGTCCCTTGCTATGTAAACTCTTGGTCCTCTTTCTTTAAGGGCTTAAGCTTTAGACATTAGCACTTGCCCTGATACTTAACTTTATGTTATTCCTGATATGTGTGCCCTAGAGAAGCCTGTGTATCCTGAAAATTCTGACCTAAGGTTTCTGCTTTTTGGCTGGATCTATCCCTGATGTTTCTGGCAGGAATGCTACCAGTTGTGCCCTGGGCCCATTTCTGTCTCTCTCTCTCTCTATATATAGAGAGAGAAAGAGAGAAAGTGTATGGATATTAGATTCAAATATATATAATATCCGTAATAATAAAACAGTACCTTGTGCAGGTATAGGACCCCTTATCCAGAATGCTCGGGTCCAAGGGTATTCCGGATAAGGGGTCTTTCCGTAATAGGGATCTCCTTACCTTAAGTCTGCAAAAAAAAAATATTTAAACAGCAATTAAACCCAATACGATTGTTTTGGTTCAAATAAGCATTCATTACATCTTAAATGGGATCAAGTACAGGTATGGGATCCCTTATTCGGAAACCCGTTATCCAGAAAGCTTCGAATTATGGAAAGTCCGTCGTCCCATAGACTTCATTTTAATCAAATAATTTCGAATTTTAAAACTGATTTCCTTTTTCTCTGTAATAATAAAACAGTACCTTGTAATTGATCCCAACTAAGATATAATTAATCCTTAATGTGGCAAAGGCAGTATTGTACAGGGTTACCATTGTACAGGATTACCAACAATAACGGTGGCCCTTTCACAATTAGCCCAATTAGCACAATTGGCCCAATTTTCATATTCATATTATTTTAATTTGTAAACAAATTTATTGTTATTTGTAGGTAACAGAAAGATATTGCTAGTAGATGACAAAGTAGAGACTCTGTGTGTGCCACTTGTACTGCAGCACCGATAACCATTAGAGATGTAGCGAACTGTTCGCCGGAGAACTAATTCGCACTAAAATCGGGTGTTCGCAAGTTCGCAAGTTCGCGAACTTTTAGCAAAGTTCGCAATTTTGGGTTCGCCTTAGCTGGAGACAAATTTTGACTTCTCACCCCAGAGCCAGCAGATACATGGCAGCCAATCAGGCAGCTCTCCCTCCTGGACCACCCCCGGACCACTCCCTTCCATATATAAACCGAAGCCCAGCAGCCATTTTACATTCTGCCTGTGTGTGCTTGATGAGTTAGCATAGGGAGAGAGCTATGCAGGGGTTTGAGGGACAGTTTAGGTAGCTTTGCTGACTAGTAATCTACTTTCTACTGCTCTGTATGTAGCTGCTGGGGACAGCTGTCCTGCTGATCATCTGCTGTAACCCAATAGTCCTTGTAAGGACTGCTTTTATTTTCTGATTACTGTTACTCTTCTTTTCATTGTGTACTGCAGCTCCGTCTGTGTGTGTTTGCTACTGTAATTTATAGAGCCCAGTGCTATTAGTCTAGCTGTGTTGGGGACTGGTGTGCTGCTCCTAGTAGTTCACCCCCAGCACCAACCAGAAATTTAAGTTACTGTTCTTTAATGTGTCCAGTGCTGTTTGCTATCGCTGAGCGATGTTTTTCCACCAGCAATAATATATTCTGTATCCACTACTGCGACGTTTTGTCTTTGGGTGTGAACCGGCTGTAACCTTTACACGACTTGATTGGCATGTAGACGCCGGACATTTTAAAGCAGTTTATTACACAAGTTTAGAAATGTAGTGTGATTTCTGCCCTTTACAGCACAAAACGCAACGCTGTGTCAACAACGTATTTTTCAGAGACATTTTTGCCCTTGATCCCCCTCCTGCATGCCACTGTCCAGGTCGTGGCACCCTTTAAACAACTTTAAAATCAGTTTTCTGGCCAGAAATGGCTTTTCTAGTTTTTAAAGTTCGCCTTCCCATTGAAGTCTATGGGGTTCGCAAAGTTCGCAAAAGTTCGCACTTTTTGGCAGAAGTTCGCGAACGGGTTCGCGAACTTTTTTTGTGAGGTTCGCTACATCTCTAATAACCATGCCCTTTGTATTTGCATATATTGACACTATTCAATGTACACACACCCAAACACACTCCATGCACTTAAAGATATTTGTTTCAAAGGCTATTGCATTTTTTGTTGCATTTTGTTGCATTTTTGCCTTTTTTGTTGAATCCTGCCAATGTGAACCCTGGAACTACCAGGCACCAGAAGTAATGCAATCTTGACTCCCCATATGGCTCCAGTTATGTTGAAATTATGGGGAAAAAAATCTGCAATGTTGCCATAGCATTTTTTTTTTTTGCAAGAAAGAAAAGAAATGCATAATTATAGGCTCTGCTCGTATGTTATACAACAAACCCACAAAGATACTAATCAAAAAGTTCATTTTAATTTTGCAATAAAGCATGAGCCATTGGTGCCACTTACATAGGGCTTTTGCATTTTCTGTCCATGGCCTTTTCATATACACACATATATTTGGCGGTCATGACATTGTTATAAAACAAAAAAAATGCATAATAATGGAAAAATGAAAATGTCATCCAGCATTGTTGGCACTGTTGAGATGCAGTAATGATCTGCTAGGGTTTTCTTTGTTTTTTATCTAATGTATTGTTCTTATTTTGTTCTAAAGCGATTTCCACAAAGTGTTGCGGTAATTAGCAGTTAAATTTTGTCTCCTACTGTAGCAAAATGAGTTACATTTAAGCATGATTATTCAGGCTATCATATGAAAGCAAATGTGTCTATTGCAAGAGAGTCACAAATGTTCATGTAGATTTTTCCACAGAGAAATACTATAAGGAGCATCTGTTTGTAAATCTGTCTCCCTCAGAAAAATATATTTTGTCCTGGATATCGTCCTATAATAGTTAACAGTGCTTTTCTCTTTTTTTTGCATTATCACACAATATGCTTCATAAAATGCAATAATGCCAACTCCTGCTGGTACATCTGTTCTCTCAGCTTAGTAGACCAAAGAATACACAGTTCTGAAGTCTCCAATCTGAGCCCAGTGCAGCATAAGCAAATAAATCCCAGGGCAAGAGATTTCCCTTACCTGAATCACCTGTGGGAAGAACAAAACATTTGGATAATTATGTGAGGTCTGTTGTTGTCTGACCAGGGACTAAAGCTCTTGTGATTCATTTTACTGCGGTACCTCTCTTTCTTCTGCTGCTGGGACCCCTGAAACACCCTTTGTGTTCACGTCTATATTGTGTCAAGGGTTCATCACAATCAATTACCCTGCCAGAGGCACAAATGGCATGCTTCAGAGTGAATATAGGGAGTGCATACTGGTGTGAAGTTTGGCAAGGAGGGGTTTTAGTCATCAGGCAGCAGATGTTCTTGAATTACCCACGAAATTTCCGTGCATCTGTTTTTCAAATATTGGCTTAGCTAGGCTATTAGATTCATTATTATATGATTCCTTTTGGGGGATATTTCTACTTCCATTCCCCTTCTTTTAACCAAAGATCAACAAGAAATGTTTTATTTTTATTTATTAGAATTTTGTGTACATAGTACACAGTAGACTTCAATAAATAGTTTCAAAATTGTGTGCCACATTTTCTTTGAACATGAATTTTAGGTATCTTTTAGAAAAAGTATATTTTAGATAATACATAGTTTAAGCTTATATTTTTCATTCTTATTTCTTTATTAGTGTATCTCCACAATAAACTTGGAATCAGCAATATGAAGAGTGTTCTCTGATGTTTTCTGCGATAAAGGATTAATATCTAGTGATGAGCCAGTCTATCCCACTTTGCTTTGCCCTCAAATTTACAAAATTGAGGAAAAATTTACAAACACAGCAAAAAATTTGTGAAATTAGGCTACCGCTGAACTTTTATGAAGTGTGCAACTTTTTTAACACGACTGTGATTTTTTCCACACTCTGCAAATTTTTCCAGCCAATTCGTGAAAAATTCACCAATGGCAAAATGCAGAGTTTCGCAGTGAATCCATGACTACAAAAAATTATCACTATTATTATCCTCAAAAAATAAGAAAGCACTGTTCACCACAGCAGCTCTCAATATGTACAATCTTTTCCCATCATTGAATGCTTTTTACGTTTGCTTTGCAGTCAGTTGCAGTGTAAGAATCTCAAACAACAGATTATTATTTTGATCTCTATTGTTTATTAATTTATTCAAAAGTTCTTTTGACAATATAATAAATAAGTTGCTCACAAATATTCCCTTGAATTAAGCATTATGTCCTGATATGCTAAATTTTAGCGCTATTTTACAGTACAATATTTACTACATGATCATGAAATATAGGCCTGTATTATAAGAAAGTTACGAGTATAAGCCGATCCGAATATAAGCCGAGGTACCTAATTTTACCTAAGAAAACTGGAAAAACGTATTGACTCGAGTATAAGCCTAGGGTGGGAAATGCAGCCGCTACTGCTCAGTTTCAATAATCAAAATAAATACCAATAAAATCACATTAATTGAGGCATCAGTGGGGTACATGTTTTTAAATATTTATTTCAAAGAAAAACAGTAAACTAGCTCTGTAAGCGGAGAAGAGGGTCAACAAAAACTGGAGGGTCTGGTTGTGGGTGGCCTTATTTGCACACAAAGGACAGAGGGTGCTAGTCTGGAGGCATCTTTGGCATCCAACTCGAGTATAAGCCAAGGGTGACTTTTTCAGCACATTTTGGGTGCTGAAAAACTAGGCTTATACTCGAGTATATACAGTATATCTAATCAATCTTATCACTCTGCAAGTCTTTAAAGGAGAAGGAAAGGAAAAAATGAAGTAAGCTTTATCAGAAATGTCTATGTAACTACAGCCATAAGCACTCACAGTCCTCTATCAAAAGAAATATGGGATTTCTCCTTTCTCCTTTTTTGGGAATGTTCTTTGGGAATTGTCTTCCTCTCTTTTAGGGCTCCTTCAGGTTTGGGGCTTGAGTCTGCCCAGTTCTCTCCTCTCTCCCTCTCCCTCCCTTCTCCTTCTTCCCCCTCCCATAAGAATGAATAAGAACTCTCTTCCCCCACCCTTAGGAATGCATTCCAAAGGCTATAACTGCAGCAGGAAGCTACCAAGACCAAGCTAAAATGGCAACTGCTATCAGAGGGCGCTTCTTTACTCAGGTATAGTAAAACGTTCTGCCAAATAAATATAGTGTTCTAAGCAGCACTAATGTGGCAAAAAATGATTTTCCTTCTCCTTTAAGTATGCTATGTACTGTGTTTGACATGCCATCAAAATATTATGTCCTCCAAACCTTCTTAGAATGAATACAGAAGAGGAATATTTTTAATAAGTAATTAATAAGACCAGCTTCATATTTACTGTACACAGACGATGTGCACTAAAACAGGGGTCCCCAACCGCCGGTCCGCGGACCAGTGCCGGGCCGCGGGGTGCTTTTTAGTGGGCCTCCTCAGTTCCCAAACAACGAATCCAAACCCGCACTCCCTCAGCCCTCCAACGGAAACTCACCGCTCGGTGCATAATGCTAGAGAGGGATTGGCACCCTCCCCACAGATTCCAAACAAGCAAACAGCAACGGCACTCAAGAGCTACATACGGGCATTGCCCTTAAAAAATCCTTTATTGCGGAAATGCAACGTTTCGAGGCTAGGACAGCCCCTTTGTCAAGCATAAACATACGTGAAAGTGACGGCAATATATAACCCACTCATTAACAATAATTAGCATCAATCAATTAAACAAATTAACAGTGTAATAGTGATAATACTAATCATAGAAAAACATTTTTTCTACACAAAACTACATAGTGTACAATAGCATAATTTTAAAATAGCAGAAACATATTTTATAATATAACAAAATTATTATAAGTGAATTTAACCAAAATTCCCAATCTCAAAAGTGACTCAGTGTTTACACAGTAAACTTGAATAAACTTCCAGTTTCAACAGTGCTGTAAAAAAGAGCAGACCCTGCCAGATACAAAATAAGAAAACAATGTTGCTGAATTAAAAATGTTACAACAATTTAAAAACATTTAACAATAAAATACAAAGTTGCAGAAAAAGAAATGTATCTTACCCTATTCACAGGTGAAAGAAAATATCTATCCCTGCAAAATACCACAGAAGATTATTTATCTGAAATAAAGCACACAAACAAAATTTTTATCTGAAATAAAGCACACAAACAAAATTTTTAACCATTGATGGCCTATAAAAAACAGGACATATTAAATTCATCATTTAACCCTTTTGGATGGCGAGATTGTAAAAGCCAAATCCAATAACATTCTCTTTGTGACAGTACTTTCTTTTTCTCTTGTCCCTGGGTACATACTATTTTCTCTAAAATCTGCCACCGGACTTGTGATACCTGATGCCCCTGTGTAAAAAAATGCTTAGCCAGCAAAGTCTCTCTTTTTCTCTCAATCTCTTCACCTTTCAAAATTTTTGAAGGAGATTGTGGCTGGTAATTACGAATGACAGATTTGTGCTCATTAAGTCTGACCTTGATGGATCTGGTGGTCTGTCCAACATAAGCTAGACCACACGGACATTTAATACAGTAAATGGCATCTTTAGTGTCACAGGTAAAGAAACCTCTTACTTCATGGCGAGTGCCTTGTAAAGGATGCGTAACATAGGCCCCAGGGATAATACCATTACAATGACTACAATTTCTGCATGGATATGTACCTCTTATCCTGTCTGGCAGCGATTTTTGTTTCAGAATTGGTCTATGTTTAATACACTCACCAATATTCCTACCCCTTCTATAGGAAAACACTGGTGGCAGTTTGAATAAATGCCCATACTTCGGATCAGTGGCCAAAATGTCCCAGTGTTTTAAAATGATATTTCTTCGCTTTTTGGCATGTATATCATAAGATGTAATAAAAGGAATACGTTTAACCTTGTTGGATATCCTATCTTTTCTCTTTAGGGCATAATTTCTCAGTTCCCAGCCGCGGTAAAAATGAAGCGCCGCCTGAAGAAAGGTGCATATAAAAGCGTTGTGCCGATCAACACGACACGCATGTAGAGGCTCGGAGGAAAGCATCGCACATAGAAAGTAGTAGATGAATGCGCGAATGAACGCCCCGCCTCACACCCCCCCCCCCCCCCCCCGGTCTGTGGAAAAATGTTCATGCTTGACACCGGTCCTTGGTGCCAAAAAGGTTGAAGACCACTGCACTAAAAGACTACACTACAGCAGAGGGCAAACATGGACATTAAATAAATAGGGGAGCTTTTTTATAATATAATTGCATGAGTTTTTTTTTTGAGAAAAAAGATAAAGCAGAAGATATGCATTTAGCCAACTTTGAATGTGATTTAATTACAAAAGTATATCCACTCTGTCTGCCCAGGTTACAATAGCAAGACTGGCCAACATGTATGCCTATATCTGTAATGAGTTTATTCCTATATTAAGTTATGTTCATGTTCCAGTATGATTGCATTAGGCTTTCTGCTTGGTGCTACAGCTCTATTGGAAAGTAATAAATAAAATATTTTACAAAAGGGCCCCACAAACAAAGACCAACAGCTTGCCAATTTAATTACCAAAAGATGGTTACATTTTCATTCTGCTAGCGTTCTTAGAATGTCTGGGATAAAATCCAAGAAGTGCTGGAAAATATTTTCAGTCTTAATTTAGTAAAGGAGTTAAATATACTCTTAAAACTCTTAAAACTAGTGAATACAGATACCTGTAATAAGATGAGAATTTTCTGACGTTTGTTTCAATGAATTCTCTTTATTTTTCCCAAAGAATTGCTCCAGCAGTCAGTTTAGGAGCATTGGCACTCATTCTTGGAAAACAATAATGTGTTTCCATTTAACATGAAACTGGGTGAAGAAAACAATTATGGTATTAACTTCCCCTTGAAAATGTGTGAAATAGAAAATTAAACATTAATAAATCACAAATTATGGGAATTATTTTGGAGAGACTGGAATTTTTCGGGAAAAATTTCCGTAAAACTCAAATTTTTATGAAACAATATTGGAAAAATACTGGCGATGTTATTTAGAAGTAAAAAAAAAAATCAGACTTTTTCTGAAAATAGCTTAGTAAATGTGCCCCTAAATGTATTATTTTCTTAATTATTAAAGGCCTGTGAGTGTGGTGTTACATGATGATTTAAAATTCCCTGACTCCTGCACCCAGACATTTAACCTCATTAAACGGAGTGCTGTTATATATACACACTGCTCAAAAAAAATCAAACTGTCCACTTAGGTAGCAACACTGATTGACAATCAATTTCACATGCTGTTGTGCAAATGGAATAGACAACAGGTGGAAATTATAGGCAATTATCAAGACATCCCCAATAAAGGAGTGGTTCTGCAGGTGGTGACCACAGACCACTTCTCAGTTCCAATGCTTTCTGGCTGATGTTTTGGTCACTTTTAAATGCTGGCGGTGCTTTCACTCTTGTGGTAGCACAAGAGAGAGTCTACAACCCTCACAAATGGCTCAGGTAGTGCAGCTCATCCAGGATGGCACATCAATGAGAGCTGTGGCAAGAAGGTTTGCTGTGTCTGTAAGCGTAGCGTCCAGAGCATGGAGGCGCTACCAGGAGACAAGCCAGTACATCAGGAGACGTGGAGGAGGCCGTAGGAGGGCAACAACCCAGCAACAGGACCGCTATTTCCGCTTTTGTGCAAGGAGGAACAGGAGGAGCACTGCCAGAGCCCTGCAGATTGACCTCCAGCGGGCCACAAATGTGCATGTGTCTGCTCAAACGGTCAGAAACAGACTCCATGAGGGTGTTTTGAGGGCCCGACAACCACAGGTGGGGGTTGTGCTTACAGCTTGACATCGTGCAAGACGTTTGCCATTTGCCAGAGAACATCAAGATTGGCAAATTCGCCACTGGTGCCCTGTGCTCTTCACAGATAAAAGCAGGTTCACACTGAACATGTGACAGACGTGACAGACGAGTCTGGAGACGCCGTGGAGAACGTTCTGCTGCCTGCAACATCCTCCTGCATGACCGGTTTGGCAGTGGGCCAGTAATGGTGTGGGGTGGCATTTCTATGGGGGGCTGCACAGCCCTCCATGTGCTCGACAGAGGTAGCCTAACTGCCATTAGGTACCGAGATGAGATCCTCAGACCCCTTGTGAGACCATATGCTGGTGCGGTTGCCCCTGGGTTCCTCCTAATGCAAGACAATGCTAGACCTCATGTGGCTGGAGTGTGTTAGCAGTTCCTGCAAGACGAAGGCATTGATGCTATGGACTGGCCCGCTCGTTCTCCAGACCTGAATCCAATTGAGCACATCTGGGACATCATGTCTCGCTCCATCCACCAACGCCACGTTGCACCACAGACTGTCCAGGAGTTGGTGGATGCTTTAGTCCAGGTCTGGGAGGAGATACCTCAGGATACCATCCGCCACCTCATCAGGAGCATGCCCAGGCATTGTAGGGAGGTCATACAGGCACGTGGAGGCCACACACACTATTGACCCTCATTTTGACTTGTTTTAAGGACATTATATCAAAGTTGGATCAGCTTGTAGTGTTTTTTTCCACTTTAATTTTGAGTGTGACTCCAAATCCAGACATCCATGGGTTGATAAATTTGATTTCCATTGATAATTTTTGTGTAATTTTGTTGTCAGCACATTCAACTATGTAAAGAACGAAGTATTTAATAAGAATATTTCATTAATTGAGATCTAGGATGTCTTATTTTTGTGTTCCCTATTTTTTTGAGCAGTGTATATTGCACAGCTTCATATTTTTTTATCACACAGCTTCATAGATGGGTGACAATAATTATGGCCAGGATTTAGTTAATAGTAGATTATAATCTGTATCATTCACAGTCGGTAAAACATCAACTTCAACCTCCAAAGGTCCTGAGCCACCTACCCCCAAAAAATGTTGATAAAGATTTACCTTCAACCTCTGATATACAAATTAAATCCTTAATAACCACTATATTATTGATGCTATGTTTAGAATTTAAGACTATGTATATGCAAAGTCTATAAGGGCTTATTAGATCTGTATCATACAAAACAGCACAAACACAAAGGAATTTCTTTTCTTTGAGTATTACACTTTTTTAATATGCAAGCTTAAATTTGGGGGCACATTTATGAACGCTCAAGCCTTTGGGCTCAAACAGTCATATCCTAAACCAGGTGAGAGTTCCCAATCTCTTGTGGGGGTTCTGCATGATTTGGGCAAATCAGGTTTTTCTTTTCGCCGACCAAAACATAAAAAGCGCGGTACCTAAAACCTGCCAAGCTTTTTATTTTTTGGTTATATGTACGAATGTTCATTGAAGAAACAGGGCAAAACTTGTACACAAGGATGAACCGTCACCACCATAAGATCAAGACCAATGCGTGTAATACACCAATGGGACAACACTTCTGCAATCAAGATCATATTCTAAAAGGAAACTTTAAAACTGAATGAGAAAGTAAGATCTATGAATTCGAATTCAGGAACAGCAGAAGATACTTTTGGTTGGGGGGGTAGGAGAGGGAGGATTTGCGCCAACATTTTTTGACACGTCCACTTTTTGTGGCCAAATAGAGCACCCCTAGACATTATGTACATTAATTACTTTTATTATCTTCAATGAATTCCAAACTGCTTTTATGTTCTGATCATTATGATTGGCTTTTGTGCAAATGGGTTACAGGACGCCATCACTTTTTCTCTGAGACTTGCTGTTTTAATGGCAGGGTATGTTGATTTTAGTCATTGCAAAAGCCAGGAATGAGGTGACAAGAAACCTGTTGGCATTACCAGATAACTGTATATGTGCAGTTAATGGGGTTGTTCACCTTTAAGTTAATTTTTAATGTAAAAGGGCAAAATTTACTGATATATGTATTCTTTAATTGGTCACTTAGCATAATATAAACTATCTGTTGAAGTATTTATTCTGGGGGTATAGTTTTACTTTAAACTAGCTGTGGTTCATGGTTAACAAACAGGCCTGAGAGCATTTGTTACCCCAGTATGTTTTAATTTTTCTTTTTTAATCATTTTGAATTAACCTAAATCAGTTCTAAAAAAGGTTAAGCACATATATTTATGTTGTTTTGTTGTTTATTGTTTTGATTTTCCTTGAAACCTGGTTTCAGGTTTTTCTTGTAATACCAGTAATAAACATCTTTAACAAACTGCTGCCTAATTATGGCGTTTGTGTGTTTGAATGGCATACTTTCAACAGTGGATTATTTGTTGCTCTTCGTTTAAATACAAGATTTTATTAACCTTAGTTTCTAGCCCTCGTATAGCTCTGAGCAATTTCACAATAATAAAATCCCCTGCAGAAAAATGAAGTCCGTGGGCTATATTTTTGACACGTGGAATAAAATGTTCCATTTTCCAATACAATAGAAGCTAAAAATATTAACTGAGCTTTACTTAGATATGGTTCTAATTGAGCAAATATGCATTATACTGTTACAAAAATAACAAAAAGAGAAATATATTGACTTCATTTTTGTCCAATTTAATGAATTTGTCTTTGTTTCTTTATCACAGTGATAAAACATCTACACCAAAATAATTTTGCATTGTGCCAGCATTGAGGTAGAATGCTAAGACGCATTTAAACCACATTTATGGGGTTGCTTTACATGATATGCATTAAAGCTGTCTCTACAATAAATAATAAAAGATTAAAACCTTAAAAGTTGGGAAAACTTTAGAAAAATGCAACAATGTTTTATGCCAGATTATAAAAACTCTCGAATGATTTACTTTAAGTGACACGTTCATTGCCTGCATGAGAAGGAACTAATGATTGCACGGAGGCTGTGATTGGTGCTAAGCCTGCTTGAAAAACATAGTCTTGGGCAGGTAATAAAGTAGTCCTGCTACCTGGACACCTTACTGTCACAAAGATATCTTTCACTGCTCGTGAAAAGAATGACATCCCCTGGCAGTATTTATTTGTAGCTAGGCTGCAATAATATTGGCCATTTCATACAAATGTGATCGGCAGTGGTTACACAGAGTCAAAATGTTTCACCAAATATTGAAGAGATGATTACAGAGAAGGGTGATGATCTGACAGATATGTAAATGTTAAAAAAAAGTGGTCTTCCACAGTTCTGCATTAAAATCTAGCCAGAGTTACATTTTTAGTGCTTATAATTTGTATTCACAGTATACATACTTTTTACATTTAATTAGCAGGCATGTTTAATTTAAAAGCAGGAAAATTTGCTGTTTACAAACATGGTGTCACAAAGTGGCACCAAAATGTTCCTATGCCAAGTATATGCTTAGAAATGTATTATATTTTTGGTGGTGATGGGACGCTGTTGAACACAACACAAGAGATAAAGTGAATAATGTACCCCCTATTGTAAAATACAAGGATATTTTTAAGTCACTGAGGAGTTGCATGACCACAGGCCAGGAACTCCGAGGTGACTTTTAATATCCTTATATCTTAAAACAGGGGGTACATTTTTTATTTTAATACACTTTTTATTTCAGTGAGTCGTATGACAGAAATAACAGCACGAAGCACTGATTATAACTAATGACATCATTAATCATAATTTCTAAGGATATAATTTACAAGATATTCATGTTTTTTAGGATTCAATATACTACAAAAGTAGGTTGATACCATCATTTGGGATTCAGTCCAAAATAAATGTGACAGAAGTATAAGCACCGCTAACTACATATATTAGGAAACAAGTAACTACTGCGTAACTGCTTTAACTACTGATTATCTGCTAAAATCCTAAAGGTCAGGGGGGATATGCCACACTTTTAAGATGTTGAAGAAGAACCCAATCATAGCTGTTCAGCCTGCTGACAGGAGGACTGACTCAGGGTCTGAGGTTAGCGTTTATATTCACTGGGGACCTAACACATTTGTATCGCCTGTGAATTTTACTTTACTTGTCCTTTAAATTATCCCCACTGGCATCAAACTCAAAATGTATATATTGACCTCAATCACTTGCATTCAAAATTACCTCTAATTCAGTTTTAAGTAAGGTCATATGCTTGTTTTATTTCTTTTCACACTTTCCTACTAAATAATAGAGGCAAATTTTATGCAGGCGGGTTGTTGGCATAATTTGTAGCAAAATTAATTCTTTGTCTTCTGAATTTGTGTATTAACACACACCCACATATAATAACAATTTTGTATACATGATCTTATGAATGATGTGCAGCATTACAGTGATAACATGTTTTGTTTTAAAAGATTATACACTGTAAAAAAAAAACATCTTCTGCTGTTATAAATGATTGTACTGTAATGGCATGTGGGTATATAGAGTCATGTTGGTGAGAGCTTGCTTCTTGCTTTTTTTAAGCAAATGTATTAATATGCTGGAAGTAAAGGTAATTTTATGTAGGTAATACTTAAAGATATTTGTTCAGTTGTGCTGCATGTCAGATGAAATTAGTCATTTTAGCTAACACTAAGCCAACATACCTACAGATCAAGAATATCAATAGCCAGTGAACCTCAAGGAACACTAAAGCTCTCTTCTTTATTTTGAGATCAATACGTTCATATTAAACACACAAAAAAAGCAGAATTTTTCAGCAAGTCAAATGCAACAGAATGAAACATGTTATAATGCATTAGATAAAACATTGCATATGGGAATTATCCTTTAAGTGCAAGTGATGCAACAAAACAGCTGTGCAATGTTCACCTTGGGGGGGGGGGGGGTGGCAGAAAACTACTTTCACAGATAACAAAATCAGAATAAAGAGTATGCAGGTACCCAAATTATATGGCGGGTTTATCCTAGCTTACTAGTCCACTAGGACTTGGAGCTTACTAGGCCACCAATCAATCTATACGTGGTAAACTGAATCCTTTTCAAAAATGCTTTTTTTTCTTAAAGGACAGGTGAACCCCACACACAAAAATGTAATCTCTTTAAAATCTTTCAATACCTGCCACACTGGTTGTCCAGAGGTTAATAGTAAGGCTGCAACATCTCCTTAATCACTTCCTTCTCCTCCTGTAACCCACTCGGCCCCCTCCTTCAGGAATTTGCCTTGACTTTTGGCTTGTGGGCATGCTCAGTTATTCTAAGCTCAGATAAGAAACTCAGTTCTATCTGTCTACCTCTCCTGAGCTCAGTTCAATAATGCTGAATAAGGCTCTGTGTGTGTGTGTATGCTGTTTGTAGAGAAAATGGGCACCAGGTGAAAGATGCTATTTTCTTTAGGAAAATGTGATGGTGCTGGCAAATGGAGGGGTTATATTCAGTACAAATGATAACGTTTGGGTGGGGGAGACCTGCCCAACTGTTATACATTGTAGGCAAATGTGGGCTTTACATGTCCTTTAAGGAAAAGCCTTTGTTGCTCCATTTCACCAATGCATGTAATAATAAATACAATGTACCACAATTACTTCACTTCCAGACACATGTGACATTAAAGTGCGGTTACAGGGGAAACTTGCTTAGTCTCTCACACACCTTGCACGCAGGTTAGACTAGTGTCACAGCACCCCAAAGGACCAACCAACACCAACAGAACTTACACAAAACTTGCTGCCACCACTCTCATACTTCACACTGGCAATAAGAGATGCCAACCACTCTAGTAGTTAGGGGTTAACTGACTGTAAGGCGCCTAGCCTACCGCAGGAGCCCGGTGTCAGGCGGCCGGCTCTTCCGGGTCTCGGCGGCATGGTGACGTCAGCGTACATGCAAACTTTTCAGTGCAGGCACACAAACGTTGTTTCTTTTTGAAGTGATCGCTACAGTTCCTGTGAGTGTGTTACTGAGCCGTTTTCCTGACTGCCTCCCTGGTTCTCTGATCCTGCCTGCTTCCCTTCACCTGACTCCTGTTGACCTCGGCCTGTATACTGGACTCCGCTTCTCCTCCGCCAGCCCTGACCTTTGCCTGCCTGACTTCGTTCCCGCTTAATGTCTGTTGGTACCACATTATAATCTGTGACCGTTTCAAGACCTCGGCACAGATCTATTCCGGCACTCCTGCCACTCCTCCACTGCTACAGTCCCGTTACCATTCCTGGGTGCTGCTATCTGTGGGAGGTGTAGGAGAGGTCAACTTCCTCAACTTCTGGCTCCCACTGAGGTACATGTGACACTGACACACGCAGACAGTCTTCCTACCAGCAGTCAAATAGTCAATCATCATAAAACAAGCAAAGGGCTAAGGCACCCAGTTACACACTAGGGGTAAGGCTCACTTAGAGCACCAAGGACAAAACCTATTACATTTTATATTTAATATTGTAAATAGTGATAAGAGAATTTTTTTTGCCAGGCATGGACTGGCTGCAAAATTCCGCATTTTGGCATTGGCAAATTGTTTTCACAAAAAAAAAAAATCGGCAAGTGAGGAAAAAGTCGCGGTCATGTCAAAAAAGTCTTGCAATACCCTCATTTTGCTAATTTTTTGCCATTTAGTGAATTTCTTAGCAGTTTTGCAAACTTTTCAACAAAGTGAAATGGGACAGATTTCCTTGACTAATTATAAAAGGTATGAGTAGTACAAAAAGAAAAGCAGGAGCAGAAAAAGCAGCATCAGATCCTGTCTCAGTTTTTCTAGTCCTCTGCCTCCTTCACTGGATTAGAAACTGCAGTAGCAGCTAAAGTACCCACTCCCATTTCCCCCCCACCCCCCAGTTGCTGGCCAAATGGTACTCAAATTATATTCAGGCAAATACACTATGGAAAAACACAACATTATTCAGGCAACAAAAATAAGACTTTCGCAAGTGCCAAGGAAACACTGCAGAGTATGTAATAAAGTAATAAAAACCAAGAAAACACTAGGAAAATATGTTTTTGTGTAATCATAAATAATAGTATAATAAATAGTATGTACTTAATTATTTAAACTATACACAAAACATATTTAACAAATAAAGGTAAAGGTATTGGCTCTGTTATCTGAAAACCCATTATCCAGACAGCTCCAAATTAAAGGAAGGCCATCCAACAAAGACTCCATTTTAAGCAAATAAGTCAAATTTTTACAAATGATTTGCTTTTTCTCTGTAATAATAAAACAGTACCTTGTACTTGGTCCCAGCTAAGACAGAATTAATCCTTATTGCAGCCAGAATAATCCTATTGGGTTTGTTTAACTCTTAAATAATTTTTTAGTTGACTTAAGGTATAGAGATCCAAATTACATAACATCCCTTATCTGGAAAACCCCAGGTCCTGAGCTTTCTGGGTAATAGGTCACATTCTTTATATAGCTGAAAGTGTCACAACTTTAAATTTTTTAAACAATGAAAAATCACTGTTTCATAAAACTGCCCCTTAGTTTATAGTAAAACAATGTATTTCTTGGTAGGTTATACCTTTTTTTTATCTTCACTTTAAACTATCATAATGGGACACCTTTAACAAAAATCCATTTTGTCATTGTGCCTGAAAATAATGTGAAATATTTTATAAATAGTTTCTAAAAAGAAAAATTAAACAAGTCAAAACAAAAAAGTCATAGTTATTTGCTTGCAGCAAGTACGGTAATAGAAGGTTAAACTGTCCTTTTCCCACAGAGGAGTTGTTCTGTCTTGCTTTATGTATGTCATTCTAACTTTAAAACAGGCAAATAAGTACACAGTTATCAGACATCATGTCTAAGAATGGACTGGAGGATTAATAGCCCAGTATAGTTAAGATAAAAAACAAGATTAGCAGAAAAATGTTTTTTCAAATATATAATTTTATCTCAACTAAATATATTTAAAAAAAGTGATCAGCACCAATTAGAGATGCAATAAATATATGTAAAATATGATGATAATTAATTGCTTTACTTAAAGAATACTGTCATGGGAAAACGTGTGTTTTCCAGGTAATAAAGCTTCTCCAGCAGAATCCTCCATTGATATCCATTTTTCAAAAACACAAACAGGTTTTATTTATATTTAATTTTGAAATTTCACATGGGGCTAGCGATATTCTTCATTTCCCAGGGTACCACAGCCATGTCACCTGTGCGCTGCTAAATTTCAGTCACACTTAACTGGTAAGAGCTGTGTGTTTGCTTCAGAAAGACTATTATAGTTTAAATAAACAAGCTGCTGTGCATAGAAGATTTCAGATAAGGACATAGCAGAAATCAGATAACCTCTGTAGAATACAATGGTGTACTACAGAGCATATCTGTTATCAGCGCTGTAGCCAGAGTGGTTTAACCCTATTTCAATTGATATACACTGTAGCTACCCTATGGCTACACAGCAGATTATTTATTTAGCAGTCTTCATAAAACAAACACACATCTATTACTAGTGCAGGTCAGCAGTACTTTATCATTGAATTACTGTGATAGACTTTTATTGGTTGCGGTTACTCTGGGTACTGTTCCTTTAATTTCTTTCATTCAGTTCTCTGCTATGAATTTAAAAAAATATTTTTCCTCAGTAACAAGTGTATATTTTTTTTCCACCATTGGTGATAGTTGTGTGAAGGAGAGGGAAACAGTTAGGAAACAGCCCAATAATGTGGGCTTCAATGTCATACCTACCAAAATCAGAAAATCAAAAATGGGAACACAAGAGTCCCTGATCCAACCAGATCACTCCAAGTGAAATCCAGAAACACTTCTGATCTGCCAAAAACCCCATACACTACCCTGTAAGCAGTGCTACTTTTGGAATCTATAATTTGGGACTGTTCTGTCTAAATTGGGAGATTAGTGTCATTGAGATTAAATATTAAAATGATTTTTAATCTAAATAGCAAGGCTATAAACTAAAACTAAATAAACTAATGAATAAGTTATTAGTTACTTCACTAACACCTTGATTAGAAAATAGTTAGTTTCATTTTTAAATGTACTATAAATGAAAACAAGGTACATTTTCATTATTTACAAGTAAACTAAATTAATGCACAAGACCCAAAAGCATTGAGCTGTTTTACTTCATTTATATTGATAGAGGCAAATAATTTAGTAATCAAAACTACAATATTAAGAAATAAAAACACAATATACAAAGTGTCCTGAACTTTATGCTTATGTATTTTCATGATATGACCTAAATTTTTAGTGAAAAGAGCAGGCAGCTGTCTGGCCATCTCTGCTCTGTTAACAGTTAGAAAGAAGACTCTATAATCCCCTTGGAATTTTTATCTACCAAAACAGCTTGGGCCCATCAGCAAATTGCAGTGGCATATGGTCCAGGTTTATGAGTAATCTGGCACACGCTTAAGGCAAGGACGTCATCTTTCAACAAATGTGAAAAATGTATATATATATACACATGTGTGTATGTATGTGTGTGTGTGTGTGTATATATATATATATATAACTTTTTTCTTTCAATTAATTTATTTTTCTGAAACATTTAAAGCATTCCGAAATATATCAGAAATGTGTGTTAATGAGCCCTTTGCCAATATGCTTACATAGTAACATAGTAAGTTGGGTTGAAAAAAGATATACGTCCATCACGTTCAACCATAATGCCTATATATAACCTGCCTACCTAAGTTGATCCAGAGGAAGGCAAAAACCCCCATCTGAAGCCTCTCTAATTTGCCGCAGAGGGGAAAAAAATCCTTCCTGACTCCAAGATGGCAATTGGACCAGTCCCTGGATCAACTTGTACTAAGAGCTATCTCCCATAACCCTGTATTCCCTCCCTTGCTATGAAGCCACCCAACCCCTTCTTAAAGCTATATAATGTATCAGCCAGCAAGACTGAATTCCACAACTTCACAGCTCTCACAGTAAAAAATCCTTTCTGAATATTTAATGGAACCTCCCTTCTTCTAAACGGAGTGGGTGCCCTCATGTCCGTTGGAAGGACCTACTGGTAAATAAAGCATTAGAGAGGTTATTATATGATCCCCTTATATATTTATACATAGTTATCATGTCACCTCTTAAGCGCCTCTTCTCCAGTGTAAACAGACCCAACTTGGCCAGTCTTTCTTCATAACTGAGACTTTCCATACCCTTTACCAGCTTAGTTGCCCTTCTCTGGACCCTCTCTAATTCAATAATGTCCCGTTTGAGCACTGGAGCCCAAAACTGAACAGCATATTCTAGATGGGGCCTTACCAGCACTCTGTAAAGGGTAAGAATAACACTCTCTTCCCGTGAATCTATACCCCTTTTCATATAGCTCAAAATCTTGTTTGCCCTTGCAGCAGCCAAGCTTGCTTGCTTGAATAAAAAGTAACAGTAAATAGGTTCTCATTCATCCAGGTCATGGTATATCTGTAGTAATAAGTCAAATTAACTGGACTTGCTGTGTTTTCTTGAAGATGTTCTGCTAGTCATCCAACTGGTTTTCTCAATTCAGAATGAATAAATTTACTTGAATACCCTGAATAACTGTGAATAAAGTAATTACAATGTAATTACTTTTATTTCTAAATGTACCATATGTGAAAACAAGTACAAAAGTAGTACTATACGGCATTTCCTTAAAAAGTGCAATGCAATTTTGTAGTTAAATCAGAAGCCAGTTGCGAACCACAAGCAGCTCACACTAGTGCCAGGCACTCCTAGGGAGGAGACAGGGAGTGGAGACTGGCCAGTGAGGTGCTGAGAATACAGCAGAAACCATAGTCAGGCTGGCTGAGGCAGGCAGGCTCAATAGTGGAGCAAGCTGAAGATCAGGCAGCACAGGAGTATGGTGATGTTCAAGCAATGTCAGATCCAAATGATTAATAAGAAGGAACAGCCAAGTTTCACAGAATAACATTTCATAACCAAGCATTGTTACTACTGTGATGCATCTTTAACTAGACTGAGGCAAGAGGCTGCTGGTATAGTGCCACGATACACACCATGTAGATACCCAGACCCAATGGTAACGCATCTGTGCTTTGAAAAGATGAGGAGGAGACATGTGTTGAACTGAACTAGGATGGTATGTCAGGATAGGTACACAGAAGCACACCAAGCACACAAACTGTTAAGTTCGCTTATAAAATCATAATATCTCATTACACCCTACTCTTGTTTGTATTACTGATTATTTTGTTAGCTTGTATCGTGGCTGTTGTCTAACTTAGACAAGAATATCACCTGGTCTTATGACAGAAGCACTCTTGTAAGGGGCACACACCCACAAAGCACTGCTTGAATATTGATGATTTAATAAAAGTGAGGGGCTTGTTCTCTGTTTTTATTGCCTTGAAGTGATGGTAACTTATTTGGAAGCACCGTTGCCTCATGTAGATTTCATTGGACACAGTGCCCTGCAAAGTAAGGTTGGGTGCAATTTTTTAAATATTTTGCTATTCATTTGTTTATTGATTTTAGGGACTGCCCTTTTGTTTCTGAGGTACAATTGGTGTGGTAGGCATGGAAGCAGAATTGTTTGGCTGCATTTTGGGGAGAGGCAGGAAACCCTTCTTATTGAGTTCCTTGCTTCCCAACCAGCACAAACATAGCTTATTATAGTGCATAGAGTTTAAATTGTGTGCCTGTATTCATTTGCATTTACAGTTAGTACCAGCTTGTAGACCATAGCAAAGAATCGTAAGGTTGCTTTTAGTGATGTGTGGGTTGACCTGCAACCTGTGGGACCTGTGGGTTTACCCTTAGGTTAGGGTTGAAATTTGGGTGACCATTGCAGTTTGGGTTGGGTGCAGGTCAAACTGGGGAAGTACACTCTTCCTATCTCCTGAAGATTCTCTTCCTTTGAACCTAAGGCACGCTCTGAAGTAGCATACACAGCAGATAGACATGGATATGGGTTGGGTGCGGGTTAAGGTTTTTCAGATTAGGATAGGTGTGGGTTAAGTTTTTCCTGACTTGCACATTACTAGTTGCATTTACCAGTCACCAGTTTGAAAGTAGACATCCAATTGGCTATGTATATGTAAACAAGATTAAATTAGCCACCAATGTGTTCCAAAATTCTTATCACTGAGATGGAAGGTACCAGGTTGAACTTTCTTAGCATATGTAAAACGTAGTCAGAGATAGTGTCAGTAAAAGAAGGAATACCAGTTACGGTAAATATCTGTTGTATAAAGCCATATCATTCATTAACAGACTTTTTAAAAGACTAGAATAAGGAAAAAAAAAACATTTGAAACCATCTCAGAGGGGGTAAAAAAAATCCTTGCTCACTCCAAAAAGGGAATCAAAACTTTTTGGAAGCTATTTAATGTATTTCCAGAAAGCAAATTCCACAAGTTTGCAGCATAAGACAAGCATTTTGTACCTAAAGGAGAAACCACCCATCTTCTAATCTGGAATCATCCTTGTGTCTTCTTGGAATTTCTACTTGTGAATAAGTCAGAGACAATATTATATGGTCACTTATACACTGTATTTATACAAAGTGATCAAATTGTATATCTTCATGAACATGTTTTACTTCATATTTACTGCCATTGAATCTTAATTAGTTGTCTAGATCACAGTCTAGCTCTTAGCTCGCTCCAGTTACTTACCGCAATGTAGAGACCAGAACAGAAAGAATATCACCCCCATTAAAGGTATTTTAAAAAAATTGTGGCAGCAGAAACAGAACTGTGTTCAACACAAAACCTTTATCCACATCAGAATAAGCAGTAAATTAAGCCAGATGGTATTTACTGGCATGCAGCCTGTTAACACTCTGAATCCCATAATATGATTTTTTAAGGATATTCAATCATTTGTTGTCAGAAAATTGCAAAAGCTCTTCTAAAAGATTATTTTTTAAATCTAATACTAGTTAGTTCTTATGTGAAGATTTTTTTTTTTACAGTACTGTTCAATTAAGAGCAGGTTTCTGACAACCTGCATATTTTTTCCATTGATTAAACTTCATTTTGGTTTTGGTAGATTTTAATAGTTAGTGGCAAGCATAAATAATAGTTTCAGCTTTTTTTTCAAACTTTATTTTTGCAAACCTTAATTTGCTTTATTAACCACTAAATCACATTTCCTACAGATGCACAGGTTGTTATCCACAAAACTCCCCAGATCTTTCTCAATTTAGGATAAACCCAATGCACTAGTTAGTGTATAACTTGCATTTTTGTATTTTCTAGCAAGGTGCATATCTTTGCACTTATCAACTTTGAACCCCATTTTTCAGTTTGCTGCCCAGTGTCAATTTTGTTAAATAATTCTGCAGCATCCTGTATGGAAATTATAGCTTTTAACAATTTAGTATCAGCAAAAATAGAGTCAGTTTACCTCAAGGGTATTGATAGTGTTGAATGGATTATTTTGCCAGGCATGGATTCACAGTGAAATTCAACATTTCACCATCGGCAAAACTGCAGTAAAAATTTGTCATGAAAAAAAATTTGCAGAGACAAAAAAGTCGCCAAAAAAAAAAGTTGGCGAAACAAAAAAGGCATCAAGACAAAAAAGTTGCCAAGAAAAATGTTGCTTAGTCAAAAAAGTCACTGCGATAAAAAAGCCCATTTGCAGTGAGAAAAAACACCCATTGATTTTAATGCATTTGGAGTGAGAAAAAAAGTTGCATGTAAAAATTGTTGAGTGTAAAAATAGTTGCCAATTGACTTCAATGCATTTCATGACTTTTTCGTTGTTTCGCTGATTTCTGTTAGCAGTTTTGCGAATTTCCCAGCGAAGCAAAACAGGTCAGATTCACTCATTACTAGCCATTAATAAACAAGTTAAAAAGCAAAGGGACAGACTGTCCCTTTTCACTAATGTGCAAGGGACCTTACATGGTAAGCACCACTGGGGCAGCAACTACTGTGAGCAATATATAATATATGCAAAGCATTTAAAAATATTTTGCTGCTATTTAAATAACTTCTTACATCAATAAGGCACATACATAATTGTTAAGAGATATGTTAGCCTTTTATTTCTTTAGTTAAATCTTTGAGGTGATACTGACTTGTTAGTTTCATAGTGTAGAATACACAAAGTAACAACAAATACCCAATTCCCCCTTTACTGGGGGGCTTTTACCTTATACCAACCTCCACTCCCTACCTTTAATAGCCATAACACCCACTACTACTGTACCTTTGAACCCCTGTTCTCCTGTTTGCTCTTTTTTTTTAATTTTTAGAAACAGATTACAGTGGAATGCCAGCATCTTTAACTTAATTTTGTATGTACGAAAACACAATGCATAAGTTTTCATAAAGAGATTTAGGCAACAAAACATATGCATTGTAGTGCATACACAATGTCAAAATATTAGTTTGCAACAAAAAGCATATTCGCAAAAAGAAGCATATTTCGTAAGAGACAAGAAATGTGTAAACAAAATGTTTCCTAGGAAAGTAGTAAATGCAAAATTTGTGGGAACAGTTTAAAGTGGCAGTTCAAAAAAATATTTTTTAAGGTATCCTGTCTATAAATGTATACACCAAAGGGCCTATTCATTAATGTATGATTGAGACCGAATGCTAAAACTTTGTATTTTTTTCCAAGTTTTAGAACATGTGCGTATTTTCTGTACTTTGTGACAATTTGTGCGACAAAATCGTATTAGTACGAAAGTTTCAGAATTCATTCAAGCTTTGGTATTGTGACTTTCCTTTGGCCAGGTTGGAGCTGCAGAGTGCCATTGTGTCCTATGGAGGCTTGGAATAGCAGAGGAATAGAATAGTCAGTGACAGCCTCCTCTTCAAAGACAAGTTAATCCCCTTATTGTTTTCAGTTTCACACCTTTCAAAGGAAAATTAATCCCATCGTTGTTTTCAGTTTCACCCAGTTTCAACTGAAACTTAAATATATTATTGTTTTGCAAGAATAAGTGCCAATGCTCCTAAATTGGCTGCTCGAGCAATTCCCTGTTTGGGAAAAATTAAAAGGATTCATGGCAACAAATGTCTGTTTTTTTGAGTTTAAACAATGCTTTCAACACGAAAAATCTCTGAATTTTCGGGATGTAAACTCGAAATTTTTGTACAACCAATAAAAGCATTTTCGTAACATTTTAGAAAATCAGAAATTATTGTGGTTACTCCAAATTTTTACCATATTGTACTTTAAGCCCACAAAAAATCAGATTTTAGTAAATGTGCCCCTAAGTATCAGATCTATTATCATTTAAAGTGTGTTTTTCCTGCAATTGCTAAAAAAAACATAGTTGGGATTATATTCACAATCCATTTTTTCTGCAATTTTGTCAAGATTTGTCAATGACAAAATATTATAAAATTTTAAAAATAAAATTATGCAACCTATAACCAGTCAAGATGCCATAGAAATGTACAGGAAGTGTATCTTTAGTAATCAAGCAAGCTGAGCTTGGACTGGAAATTCTTTAACAACCCTTTTGTATATATTTGCCAAAACATTTTCTAGGGCACAGAATTTCAGCAGCTTGACATTCCTCTGTCTAATAAATGGTAGGGCAGTAGGGCACACCTGAATACTTGCTATGATTCTCATTGTTTTGTAAAGCGCTTTTAAATGCAAAGGTTAGGGTTGTTTTCCCCTTTCTGACCTGTGATGATCCTAGTATTTAATTTGCTTGTGTCATGTGATGAATGCTTGGCATTTTCTCAAATGTAACACAAATTTGTCAGAAACTGTGTAAATGACTAGTGATGAGCACATTTTTTTCAGTAGGTATGTATTCGCAGTGAAATTCCACATTTCGCCATCAGTGAATTGTTTTGTGGAATGGGTGCAAAAGTTTGCCATAGAAAGTTTGCAGACACATTAAAAAAGTTGCGGTCGCGTCAAAAAAGTCACAGCTGCATCAAAAAAAGTTGTGCGGATCCAAAAAGTTGTGTTTCCCAAATTTTTAAAGTTTAGTGAATTTTTCAGTGAAACGGGACAGATTCACTCATCACTATAAATGACCCCTTATGTATGTACTGTAATGTTATCCAAATAAATGAAACTGTCTCAGATATCTCAACAGTATTTTGGTAATAATAATTTCAGCGTTGAGTTTCAGCCAAAATAAAGTACATGCTGTGAAACTGGCAATACAATAACCAGTTCTCTATGAGACACATTAAATGGGGAGAATAACAGAGGCTAAGTTAAATCAGGTTGACAAAGCTAATGCAGGTGCAAAAAATGAATGAGTTACCTGTGGAAAAGGAGAGAGACCTATGGACTTTTTTTTTTTCAATTTTTGTGAACTCAAATTTGTTTTTTAAATTGAATAAAATTGCATATCGAATTTATTATTAATTAAATTTATTATTAATTAATGTGGTAAACTTGTTTGAATAAAAATATGAACACCTCAAATTGAAAATATGGCTTGACTTTGCCTAAGCCAACTCCCATTGACTTCTTTTGAAATTTGCAAGCTTATGAATTGCAAAGTTTTACATTCAAATTTTTGTTTTTTTTGCGCTTAATAAACACCAGACATTCAAGTTTTTGAACCATAATTCAAACTCGAGTTTTCTTTAGTGCAAAAAAACTTGAATTATGAAAAAAAATCAAACTCGAATGTTGATAAAAGACCCCTGTCAGGAACACGCCACTCTCAGACACGCCTGACACGGGGACAGGGAACCAAGGGGTTACACTCAGTCACCTTTCACACAGGTTAGACTAACATCAAGCACCCCCAAACACACCACCACCCCAAATTAGTCTTCACTGCCACCATCTAACATTAACAGGCGATAGAAACCTAATACACAAATACAAAGTATATCACACAAGCTTTCTTCTCACTGTAAGTAGGGTTAGTTTCTGCTAATTCAACACAGCAGCCACAGGGTTAATATTACAGTCAGACACACTCTCCTGCTAGCAGCCCACTAGTTAATTAGCATCTACACAGAACTTGCCCTCTACTCAATACACATACTACTAACCAGTTGCTAAATTTAGGCATGAGCATTTATACAAGGTACATGGGGATCTTTATAGAGCCAAAGGACAGAACTTTTGAAATTTTATATTTAATATTACAAAGGTAAACAGTGCATTTGAAAAGGTTTTACAAAAAGAGACATATATACAGTGGTGTGAAAAACTATTTGCCCCCTTCCTGATTTCTTATTCTTTTGCATGTTTGTCACACTTAGGGGCTGATTTACTTACCCACGAACGGGTCGAATGGAGTCCGATTGCGTTTTTTTCGTAATGATCGGTATTTTGCGATTTTTTTGGATTCTTTACGAATTTTTCGTTACCAATACGATTTTTGCGTAAAAACGCGAGTTTTCGTATCCATTACGAAAGTTGCGTAAAAAGTTGCGCATTTTTCGTAGCGTTAAAACTTACGCGAAAAGTTGCGCATTTTTCGTAGCGTTAAGTTTTAACGCTACGAAAAATGCGCAACTTTTAGCGTAAGTTTTAACGCTACGAAAAATGCGCAACTTTTTACGCAACTTTCGTAATGGATACGAAAAACTCGCGTTTTTACGCAAAAATCGTATTGGTAACGAAAAATTCGTAAAGAATCCGAAAAAATCGCAAAACATACGAAAAAGTCACAAAATGTTCGTTTTCAAGTCGGAACTTTTCCAATTCGGGTCGGATTCGTGGGTTAGTAAATCAGCCCCTTAAATGTTTCTGCTCATCAAAAACCGTTAACTATTAGTCAAAGATAACATAATTGAACACAAAATGCAGTTTTTAAATGAAGTTTTACGTTATTAAGGGAGAAAAAAAACTCCATATCTACATGGCTCTGTGTGAAAAAGTGATTGCCCCCCTTCTTAAAAAATAACTTAACTGTAGTTTATCACTCCTGAGTTCAATTTCTGTAGTCACCCCCAGGCCTGATTACTGCCACACCTGTTTCAATCAAGAAATCACTTAAATAGGAGCTACCTGACACAGAGAAGTAGACCAAAAGCACCACAAAAGCTAGACATCATGCCAAGATCCAAAGAAATTCAGGAACAAATGAGAACAAAAGTAATTGAGATCTATCAGTCTGGTAAAGGTTATAAAGCCATTTCTAAAGCTTTGGGACTCCAGCGAACCACAGTGAGAGCCATTATCCACAAATGGCAAAAACATGGAACAGTGGTGAACCTTCCCAGGAGTGGCCGGCCGACCAAAATTACCTCAAGAGCGCAGAGACAACTCATCCGAGAGGCCACAAAAGACCCCAGGACAACATCTAAAGAACTGCAGGCCTCACTTGCCTCAATTAAGGGCAGTGTTCACGACTCCACCATAAGAAAGAGACTGGGCAAAAACGGCCTGCATGGCAGATTTCCAAGGCGCAAACCACTTTTAAGCAAAAAGAACATTATGGCTCGTCTCAGTTTTGCTATCTCAATGATTGCCAAGACTTTTGGGAAAATACCTTGTGGACCGACAAGACAAAAGTTGAACTTTTTGGAAGGTGCGTGTCCCGTTACATCTGGCGTAAAAGTAACACAGCATTTCAGAAAAAGAACATCATACCAACAGTAAAATATGGTGGTGGTAGTGTGATGGTCTGGGGTTGTTTTGCTGCTTCAGGACCTGGAAGGCTTGCTGTGATAGATGGAACCATGAATTCTACTGTCTACCAAAAAATCCTGAAGGAGAATGTCCGGCCATCTGTTCGTCAACTCAAGCTGAAGCGATCTTGGGTGCTGCAGCAGGACAATGACCCAAAACACACCAGCAAATCCACCTCTGAATGGCTGAAGAAAAACAAAATGAAGACTTTGGAGTGGCCTAGTCAAAATCCTGAAGCTGAATTACAACAATTCTGCAAAGACGAGTGGGCCAAAATTCCTCCAGAGCGATGTAAAAGACTCATTGCAAGTTATCGCAAACGCTTGATTGCAGTTATTGCTGCTAAGGGTGGCCCAACCAGTTATTAGGTTCAGGGGGCAATTACTTTTTCACACAGGGCCATGTAGGTTTGGATTTTTTTTCTCCCTAAATAATAAAAACCCTCATTTAAAAACTGCATTTTGTGTTTACTTGTGTTATCTTTGACTAATAGTTAAATGTGTTTGATGATCAGAAACATTTTGTGTGACAAACATGCAAAAGAATAAGAAATCAGGAAGGGGGCAAATAGTTTTTCACACCACTGTATATACAAAACAGTAAATAAAATAAAAGGGAATAAAAACACAGAGAAAACCTTATTTACGTTACCAAGTTATCTTTTGTGTCCTCCTGAGGTAAGAGTTTGGAAAATTGAGCCCACAATCCAACAGAACTTGGAACCTAAAAATAAAGAATACCTGGGCCTGCACTTCCCATGCCAGTTTCTTGTCATATAATATTGGTACTTGCCAGTACCCAATATTATTATGAAAGTAGGGGATTATTTTAACCCATATGTGGGTGATGAAAATGATACTAAACATGAGGGGTGTCTCATGTCCCAGTCCCCCAGAAACTATCCCTCCTAACTGGTGGGTATAGGCAGTCCCTGTTTGGTACCATGGGGAAGTATGGGGCCTCCTCATAAACAATATGTGATTTATGAGGATGTGAACCTTAAAGCAAAGGACATATGGATCCCTTTCTATAATCCATATTTTCTGTATGCTGTTCCCCCCTGCAGTTCTAGGTCCACAACTGACTTTCTTTGATCAACAGATCAAAGAAACCAATAGCCTCAGGTTTTCCCACCCTCCAAATGGCTGGCCTTGCATTGTCTGCTCACTCTGCTGAAGTTGTCACCTTCCCACAGTCCCTGGTTGGATATTTAATTAGGGGTCTCTGTGGGAGTCGGCGACCCGATGTTGATAGTGTGTATTGGATTTATTAAGGGTGTCTTGTGAACACAAAGCAAATGCTGCCAGGTTTACCTCTTTCCAATGCCAGGGCAATATTGCCTGGCATGACAACCCCCTTATAGTTAATTCTTGTTAGGAAGTGGGACATGTGTATGTACAGCTGGGAGAGTTGAGGGTAAAAGTTCATCAGCAAATATGTTTATATATCCTGGATTAAATATCAGCTGAGGCGCTGTAAAAAAAATCTGGCTGTTTAAATATTTGACTGTTGTTGACCTGATATTTCCATCAGCCATAACAACTCAAGGGAATGGGCAGTTGCCATACTGGACAATTACAAAGCCTTTGATTATGTACAATTGGCATATCCCTACACATCACCTAATTTTATAAAATAGATCAGGACCTTAAAGAAGAATTAAACCCTAGCCCCTCCCCAGCCCTCCCCCCATTCCCCCCATCCAGGCTTTTTCCCCACTACATTTATTTAGTTTAAAGATTTCCCTGTGTGCCGACCTGCAATAATTCTGCAGTGTTGCACAGGGGAGTTCAAAGGCACCATCTTCCACTGTTTTCTGACCCTTCCTGTCAGTTCTCCAATACAGATCTTGCAGGAGCATGTGCAGTTGAAGCTGATTCAGGACTTACATTCAACTGTGCATGCTACTGCAAGATTTGTTGGCAAACGAATAGAACAGGGTCTGAAGGTGGGGGAAAATGGTGCCTTTGAACTCCACTGTGCAACTCTGCAGATGTATGGCAGGTTGGCACACAAGGAATGTTTTGAACATAATAGATGCTGCACAAACTGTGTATCTGGTGGGTGCCAGCAAAAAAAAATGCTACAATTTAAAGGAGTAGAAACGTCATTTTGGCATTTTACTGCCAATAGATTCACCACATTAGCGCCACCTAGAACGCTATATTTATTCAGCAGAAAGCTTTACTATACCTGAGTAAAGAGCTCCCTCCAATAGCAGCTGCCATTTTAGCTTGGTCTTGGAAGCTTCCTGCTGCAGTTATAGCCGTTGGAAGCTCAGATCACACATTCCTAAGAGTGGGGGAAGTTCTTATGCATTCTTATTGGAGGGGGGAGCAGAAGGGAGGGGGAGATGGAGAGAGGAGAGAACTGAGCAGACTCAGGGCCAAAACCTGAAGGAGAGGAAGTCTGATACTGAAGAACATGTTGCCAAAAAAGGAGACAAGAAATCCTGTGTTTCTTTAGATAGAGGACTTTATGTAAATGCTTATGGCTGTATTTACATAGACCTTTCTGATAAAGCTTACTTAGTTTTTACCTTTCCTTCTCCTTTAAGGTTATGCATAAGTCTAACCCCCCCTCCTCTTGCTTAAGTAAAATCTTAGCCAGTTACTGTAATGGGTGCCCTAGATGTTGTCATGCCTGGCAAGATTTCATACACATGGTCTGGTCATTCCACAAAGTTCAGAAATTTTGGAAATCTACCCAAGAACTATACCATATCCTGCATCAACCACACAAACTGTTTGCGCTAAGCCTTCTGTACTACTACAGAGTGGCTCTGTACCATGTCTTAGCTAAGCCTTGCCTAATATATATATTACAGCTCTAAGTTAGAAAATGTGCAAGTTTCTGTTAAGGTTATAACAGAAATGGCTTTGACACTGAAAAATGCCTTGAGTTTTTCTAGCTAACATCTTGTATATAATACAGCTTTTTAAATGGTGTATGAATTTCTTCCTAAAGGCATCATGTTCCTGTCTCTGACACCCACAAATCTGTCACACCATATTCTTTCAGCACTTTCACTGATTTTGCTTCTTTGTTTTTTCCTTAGATGCACATACGTTAATCTTCCTTTCATGCCAACACCTCCTAGCATCACTACTTTAGGCCTGTAATTTTTTGAGAAGCCCTGACAGAAACAAATAAGGATAAACATAAACATGTCATGAGAAAGCTTTCTCTTTTCTTGGAGAAGTAGAAAAGATCTGACAGGCTGTTTGAATTCTTCTACTTCTTTTATCTGGAACCTGTAGCTATCACAGATCGAAATGAGCTGTACAGCTACATTAGACAGTCTTATTTACCCCACTAGAGGGACAATGTCTTGCAGCCATTTTAATGTTGTAACACTTCAAAAGCCCTTACAGCTAAAAACAGCCAACAAAATATAGATGGGCTTACATGAAGAAGGTCTAGTATGTTGCCCTCAAAGCTAAATTAAGGAAGATTATGCTGAAATAGCTAAGTTCATATTTGTATGTTTTAAAGAGGCAATAAACACCCATGTTAAATCTGAGTTGGGTGAATAGGAATTGTGATTTACATGCATTTTGCCTCCTATTTTAATAAGGAAAACAATGATGGTTAGTTTATTTTACTAAACCATGTAGAAAAACAAATTTAACCCAACTCTATGATTATTCAGAGCAATTTTTAGAGGAGACATCAATTATTCAAATTACCCTTTCCAGGTTAGCCACTTGTATAATAAATTCTGCCTTATCTGTAAATATGAAACACTGGCAGCAATTTGGGCAAAGGAGGAGTTTGTTTATACAAAGCTCTTTATCACTGTTGTATCAACTCATGATATCGGTAAGAGGTAGAGAGAGACATTAAGGGGATGGTTTATTAATATGCAATTCAATTCTTTTCTGCTCCGTTTTGCATGTCACCAGGCGGCCATTTTGCTGGGTGACATCATTGAGAGCGCGCGCCTGACCTTTTCAAGGATTTTTTTTTTCAAGCTTCTGCTTTTTTAAACAAAGCTGTACACACAGCTTTTTCCTTAAAATGAAACTGTTAGGGCATTAAACTGTTTAAGCTTGCAAGACTCACTTATAAAATGCGTGCAGATCAGATTCAGCGGTGAAAAGGTTAAACTTTCTTGCCTGCAGTCAGTATATTGTATTCCAAGAGAGGGAGCAGAGAGCTCTTGTTTACAAAGGCAGAGTTAGTATAGCAACTGCCTACGTGATTGGCTCATTGGAGGATTGACTGTGGGCGTGGTTAAAGAGTTCAGTCTGCTGTGTAGAGAAGAGATCCATCTCTAAAATGGCTTGGAACTGGGCATGTGCACCACGCCAAGCAGACAAGGAGATTCTGAAGGGAGGGGGGAGAGGGAGTTACACAGCTCTGCAGTGAGAGAAACTCCAAGGGATCGCTGCAGCATCAGTGTTTGCTTCTGAGGGACAGGAATGGCAGGTATTTAAATAGTTCTGTGAGGCTTTTCTCTGCTAAAATTTTTGGTTGGGGGGTCCTTTAAGCGCAAAAAAATTCAAAAGGCTCATATTTAAAACTTTGCCATCTAAAAGCTTGTGAGCTTATGCACAAGTTGTCCTAGGCAAAATTTATGCAGTTTTTCAACTTGAGTTTTTACATTTTTTTTTATGCTTGTAAACACATTAACAATGGTTGATATAATACATATCCTATAAAACTGATTCTGGTAATTTAGTAAAATTTTAATTTTATTTGAATTGAAAAAAAAAATGGTAAATAAGCCTTTAAGGGTAAAAACAAAAGAATGATCAATTAGTACTTTAAAATAAATTAAATAATGAAAATATAGATTTATAATGAAATTAATATTCAATAAACATTTCAGTACAAGCCCTATTACATCTGGCTCTTGTTGAACACAGGACTTATTGCCCATTGCCCTGCAGGCTGATAAGAGAGATTGTCATGATTAAATGGGTTGTTCACAAAATGTGAAGCTGGAGAGATAGTCACCTCAGAATCACAACTCTGCTGATTCTTCACTTCTGCACAGACCTTGGGGGGGGGGGGGGGTCAGTGACCCCTATAAACACTACAGTTGCTTTTTTACTTTCTTATATGATGTCACTCATAGTACTGGCAGCAGACTTAACTCCTATTGGTTGTGTCTCCTGTCAGTCTGACACTGCTTCCTGTGCCTGTGACAGAGTGTTGTAAATCTAACATAACACAAGCAACAGGAAATAAGTAAGGGTAAAAATATTTTCTAACATTCCAAGAGCATTGTTGGTGGTTTAATTTGGACATTAAAGGTGAACAACCCCTTTAAGTAGACTTGGGGGCATATTTTTTATAGTGTGTAAGCCAACATTACCGGTGATATTGCCTTAACAACCAATCAGATCTTTGACTTTGTTATCTAGCTTGCAGGTGACTGTTAAAATATAATTGCTGATCGGTTGCTATGGGCAACATCACAGGTGATGTTGGCTTACATACTATAATATATATGCCCATTGGTAACAGAGAAATGGTATATTTGCTCGCATTTGCAATGCAAAGAACTGACAAAGGGTGAATTATCATGGTTAGTGTAATACAATTTCATGGCCTATCCATAGGCTTGTACCTATTTAATTTTCACCTTCTAGGTGCACAGCCCTTCCTAAGACTAAACACATAATGGGGCATATTCAATTCAGTGAGAAAAAGTTACCTTACGGTTTACCATGTGAAAACTTATGGACAATTCAATTAGAGATGTAATTCAATTCAGAACAACATATATATCACTGTTTATTATGTGAAAACTCTAAAGTCTATACGTGATAAACCATGAAATAACTTTTTCTCACTAAATTGAATGTGGCCCAATATATTTTAATATAGTATTTTTATATAAATGTATGGGACCTGTTATCCAGAATGCTTTGTACCTGGGGTTTTCTGGGTAAGAGGTTTTTCCTTAATCACAATACTTTAAGTTTATTAAATAATTGATTAAAAGTTAAATAAACACAATAGAAATGTTTTGCCACCAATATGGATTCATGCAGTTTAGTGGGGATCAGGTACAAGGTAGTATTTTATAATTATAAAGAAAAAGGAAATCATTTTTTTTAAAATATGAATTACTTTTGCAGAATGGATCACATCTATAATATAAAACTCTTTGTACACAAATAATAATTTAACATTTACCACACAAATGAATTAACTTATTTAAAACTGTTAGTAAAACAAAATCAATGTTTGTGTAAGGATGTTTACTTTATAAAAATGATTTAGACAGCCAGTAAGACATTGTAGCTAAACCAGCAGTCATGCAGTATTCTGAGAGCTAGGCCCCACACTCTACAGAAGGTTCACTGTTTAAAATACAATGGATTTGGATCTGCCCTTCTGTATGTATTTATATACAAAATGTTAGAGCTACTGCTGATAAATAATTGCTAGAGAGGTATATAATTGGTAAATGCATATTAAGTATTTCCAAGTGGCTCTTTAATATGCCACTTCTTCCTGTTGCGAGGATATTATAAGTTAAATTGCATATCTTTTTTTTTTTTTTTTAGAAAAAAACATGGTATACCATGTGTCCCCATCTGTTCAAGAAGCATACTGGTTATGAAGAAGCTGGTGGTAATTACAGTATCTCCTAATTCTGGTGTCACACTTTGAAGCTTGCTAAATCCACCATACTTTTAACAAAATTACATGGTGTGTGTTTTTAGCCATAAATCAAATAAAAAATGCATGAAGGTTTAACCCGATGTGTTTCTAAATCTAAGCACACAAATATTCCACATTTATTATACTTACAGTGTATATCCTTCATTTTTATTCTGCTATCGATATGTCTTTGCAGGTCAAACACATGTTTAAGCCTTTTCCTGGCAAGGGCATAAAATCTTCTTTGAGAGCAAGAAAGTCCAAGTGATGTAGATTCTATGTTTCTGGGGTTGGTTTAAATGAATGGGGGAAACAAGTTGCCTAGCAAAGGTCTGTCATGGGTAGCTGTTATTTTACAATATAAAACTTCTTTTCTGTAACAAAATAAATGAGTTCTAATGCACTCTGTATTATAGAAAAGTATGTTCATTAGGTCATTTTAATGAAGAGGGCACTAAGGTTTTTTAAACTTTTTTTCTAGATAATGTCAATTAAAAATGCATAGCTATTTCCAAACATTCAGAGAATTATTTAATCATTTAATATATGTTTTATAGATGAAGCTGGGTTTGCTTTATTTAGAAAAAAGGATAATAATATACCCCTGTTTAAAAAACAAGGATATTATGAGCCATCAAGGAGTTCCATGACAGCATAAAGGCACAAGGCGGCAATCTAAGAGAGTAAGTGCATTCATGTTTGGAATACATACGTTTTAATGACTCATGTAGCAAGTGACATCACTTATAACTAATGACATCATTAAGCACAAATTATAACTAATGGCATTACTAAGCAACAACTACAACAATATATTTTACCTGTTATCCATGGATCTTTTTAAGTATATACCAACTGAATAAAATTGGTCTTAATTAATGCTATTCTTTGTGTAAAATAAAACAGCTCAGAGTAAATACATTTATCAACGTATACCTTTTAATCAATTTTATTTATTTCAATAGTCTTTTATTACAAATTAAAAAAACAATATACATACAATCTTATGGTTAGTGACATGCAAAAGTTGACGCTAGAAAATATATATATAGCAACTGATAAAGAATTTGGTGATTTTTTCAAATGTGTTATTTAATTCATATTCAATAAAAAAAAATTTACAAACAAAGGCACTGCACATTTAATAAATATAGTTTCACTACTAAAATGATAAAACATTATAAAATCCCCCTTGGGATATTGTAAACAATCGATACACATTTTTTCATTTAACACTTTCAAATTGTTTGGCAACAAAATGAAATAAACCCAAACCCATGTTATTCCAAATAATTTAAGGCACAAATTATATTTTAATGTATTTGGAAGATAACTGTTACCAAATTAACTAGGCATTGTTTTTCTGTTTAAAAAAAAGTCTAAACATTAAAAAACATTTTAAGTAACAAATGTATTTGGTAACAACATTTTTGGTAACAGACGTGAGTTGGCAATGCTCTGTAGTAGCACTGCAATACTATTTAACATTTCACAGAAAATATTCTCTTGTTAAAAGTAATTGTGCCACCTACACAGCAAATAATTTAGCAAATTTCATCTCGCTGTAAGAGTTGAACGGTGCACTGTATAAATAAAAAATATAAAATACTTCTAAAATCGACTGTATTTTTCATGTGAAGCTTAGAAATCTGGAAAAAAAAGCTATGATGGCTTTGGAAGCATAAACATATTCACTGCAGATAGGCTCAACAGGGAACTAGGGTATTGTAATGAATATGTATGTTTATGTATATATGTAAGCGCATTCATTTATATGTGCATTAACCATTTAGATGGCATTTTCACTCACTTTGAATTAAATATCACCAGTATTCTTAACCCAAGCGTAAAGCAAATCCTAAGGATGCTCTCTTTGGATAGTGCCATATTTGGACATTGACCAGTGGAATAATTTATTTCCCTTGGAACTCTGATGAAGAGCACATAGAAGATTTTAGCTCGGGACGTCTCTTATTTGCTCTTCCATCTTGTGCACATGCATGCCCACCAAATGTGAAATGCTCGCCTTTTCCCCTCAAATGTGATGGTTGCTGAACTTATTTTTAGTGTCATTTGATAAGACTCCCTGCTCGCACAGAGACATCCCACTGACCCAGCCACTGGTCATTGTCTATACCAGTTCACATCAAAGCAGGCGCGCTTTGTCAGGTTTCGACTCGAATATCCATTTTGCATCTGAAGTACAGTATCGAAAGTGACTAGATCATTTGAGCCTTTTTCTTCAGCTGCTGTCTCCTTCCTCCCCCACAGTGTTTCCGCTCACGCTAACATAATTTAGGATCGTCAACGTGACACAACGCTGTTTTTCCTCACAAAATATTATAATGTATACAGTTTGTATGTGATGGGTGGCACTCTTCTGTGTGCCTATTATCAATTGAGGAAAGGAGGTCTTTTCACTGCTGAATCATAGCCAATGCACAATCTCTTCCAAATGTGAGTAATGCGCATACAGTGGTAGGTCATTCAATGTCAAAAGGCATAAAAAAGATGAGCAAAATCTTCACAGGCTGCTGCTTGCTGTTGCCTTTAATTATATTAATTAAACTTTGAAATTCTCATGCAAAGAGAGTTGCTGAATTGTGACGCTGAAGAGCCTTTGGAGATTTGGGGGGGGGTGACTGAATCCTCTACAATGTCAGCTTTTTGGATTTTTTTAGTTTCTAAAAAATATATATATATATATATATATAGTAGAATTCAGAGCAGAGCTACATGTTATGTGTAAAGAAAGATACTTTATGCACATGTAGACTTTGTAGGCAAGGGGAAATGAACCTACAGACATTGTGTCAAGGTCTTGACGTTGCAATGCCGCAAACTTAACTCAAGATTTCTAGATAAAGCTTGCATGCAAAATAATGTCCTGATAATTTCCTATCAGTCCAAAGTGCATAACAAATAAAAGGAGTCTTCTAAAATGGAAAAGGCAAAATCTTACAGCCTACTAATACCTTCAGACGGTCAGCCTAAATTTTGTCAAGCGTGTGCACTTTGCAGTTTTTCAATAGCAAAATTTTAGCCAGAAGTTTACCCGTGAGGCACAGGGTGATGAGAGATTTTGGAAAGGGTTTGTTATGTGAGATTGCCTTAAGCCAGTGAACTTTTGTATTTGCTTGGCCTGGTGGAAACTATCTACTCTGCTTTTGGCCTGAAGTGCCTATTTTAATCGAAAGAGTGGTTCTGCATGCCAGCAGCCTATTTTCTCCATAGAAAGATATGTTATGGCAAAAAAATGTCTATTGGCCATTACTGTTTGGTTGACTTCTGGCTGGTTTATCTCCTGTCACTTATGAGTATTTTGCATCTTTTGATTTATATCAAACTGCAATTTAATGCTTACAAACTGTGAGTCAGCAAAAAAGTTAAATATAACAAAGGCTAGATGTGCAGAACCATATTTTATATTTAGCAGAATGCAAGGTGTTCCAGAGGAAGGCAAGAAATCTTCAGTGATATTCAGAGGCATGTTCATGTTGATTGTCAACAAACAAAGCAAGGCGGTATTTTCTGCTTTAATTAGATGGGACTCTTGAGAAATTTATACAGCGACCCTGAAAAAAATAACAATAAAGCATATTGGTTAGACAGGTTTGAGACCCAACATTTTTTTACTTTATGTAGTAAAGTGAATACTACTCCAAATCATTAACAGGGTGAAAAAAAAGTACTTGTGTCATTTACTTGTGTCTCTCTCTCTATTTATATACATTTGTTACCATGTAAAAAGCTATAAAACTATAAATATCTGCTTAGAGCACAGTGGTCAGATGGATACTATTATTAATTTATTGTTTCTGAAAAATGTACAGGTGATATGATTTCTTTACGGATAGAGGTTATTTCTCCACATGCTAAGCACAATATATCTTAAACAGCAATGCAGTTGTAATTTGAGTATTGAATCATTTCCCACAAGGAAAGAGTCAAATGTGTAAGTAAGCTACCTTAACTCTGAAAAATTCCCATTATGGCATAAGAGATATTGCTATATACCAGGTTCAATCTGAAATAACTGTATAAACATATTCTGTATTAACAGGAAAACTCCTAAGGCACTCTTAAAGCATATTAGAGTCTCACTGTCTTCTAAAAAAATCCCCTGTCCTAAATGACAGTACAGCATTACAGTTATTAACAGACTGACTAGATGAGGCTTTACTTCAATGTGATAGTCACTCTATAATTAAGAAGGTAGTTGTATAGTTCCAAACATGTGCTTTAGTAATATGATAAATTATTAAGGGGAATTGAGGGCTCTGGACTCAAATGACGTTGGTAAGGCCATTCAGCCTAGAAGTGACAGAAAAACAAAGGTAAATTTTAACGTTTTGATAAGTACTTTAAAGTTAGAAAAGTTAGAGTGTTGTTTCTAATTAAGAAGTTATTGAATAGCGGTGGATGCAATTTTTCCCAATTCAAATTTTCATCCAGTCGTTCTTGTAGCTAGCCAGCTAACATGAGTCCCTCTTAAAAATCAATATCAATCATACAGAAGATGACCTTAACAAGAAAGATGGAAGATCAGCAAGCATAAAGGACCACGGTATAGCTACTGGAACTTCTAGGTGAGCCAAGAAGGGAGTCTGTGCATAAACATAGCTGTGGATTAGAATTAGAAAAGTAGAAAGTTTCCTACATATCTTAGCCCCAGAAACTGATTATATTTTAGCATAAAGGGGCCCATTCATCAATGTACAAATCCGAATCCCGAAATACGATCATTTCTGATGATCAAAAATGTCATGAAAATTCTTATGTTTCAATACGAGCATTTCTGAACTTTCGGATTGAAACGATTGTAAACGTATTGGTGATCCAAAAGTCACAACATTTTCGTATCCCAACGATCGTAAACAGTGCGAAACCCTTTCTGACTTTGAACTTCAATGCATGATTTGGGAAGCTTTCCATAGGGCTCAATGGCAACTCCAACCTGGCCAAAAGAAAGTCAAAATACCGAAGCTTGAATGAATTCCGAACCTTTCATACTTGTTGCGACAAATACGATTTTGTTGCACAAATTGTCGCAAATCACGAAAAAGTATTGTAAATTAACGAAAAAAAATCGCAGAAAGTATGCACAGTTCTAAAAGTTAGAAAAAATATGATTTTTTTCTAATCGTAACCAATCGTACGTTGATAAATGGGCCCCAAAAAGTCACATACATGTCATTAAAAATAAAAACTTGTAAAATATTTATATATTTTTCATTAGTGAATAGTTTATCATTAAATGAGAGCAACATAAGTCTAAAGCAAATCATTTAGCGGCAGCTGAAGCTCTAATAGTATACAATTCAATTTATGCATGCCTTTCTGTTTTACAACATACCCACTAAAAAGGTCACTGAAAAAAATTTTTTTTTGTAGAATGCTACATAAAATATGCCACTGTGTATATTTTGTCTGTTGCTAAATGTTGTCGTTGGTTGCATATTGACATCCCTTTACAATTCAAGTCATTAAGGTGTAGCTAGCACTCCTCATAGCCTTCAAATTACATTTTGCTTCCAATGAAAGACCCAAACCTGTTTTGACCTATTCCAAAAAAAAGGTTTGGGGTTACAACATAATATGTATCCCTAGCTAATCCAATTGCAAAGCTCCTATAAGGTAAAACTGCACTGGCCAGGGTTGGTACATATTGGAACTCTGCAGATAATTCACTTTTCCTTTTTTATTAAGATCACTTGATAGGATCATTTGTTATAACTACTTCTGTTAGATATCTTTCACCTGTGAAATACAGAATGGGAGTAATGCAATAACTGAACCTGACCATAACTTGCATAAAAGCTAAGGATGGGTTAGTCACTCTGTTCTTTCAATGGGATCCCTGTAGCAAATCATAAAAAATAATAAGAAATCTATCTATCTATCTATCTATCTATCTATCTATCTATCTATCTATCTATCTATCTATCTATCTATCTATCTATCATCTGTCTATTGTACATAGTGCAAGGAAAACAAAACTTCAGTCACTGTTGCCTGAGCACCCTTTTACTTGTTATTATTACTGTATATATTTTAATTGCCAGCAATGACACAGTATGATCATTAGAGTTGGCAATGCACATAGAGAAGATAGCAATAACTGACAAATGTGATAATTTCCTATTCCCTTAAGCCACAAGTAAAAGTGCGCTAAGGGGAGTAAAAAGTGCTCTCTGCACCAAGTACCTGTACTTAGTGCCTGCCTTAGAGCAGGTGGTAAAGATAGGGCCCTGTTGTAGCCTGCACCTCCTGTTGCTGCCTAACTTGTGAGTCTGAATAATGCAAGTTATGAGATGACTAGAGAGCAGGAGGGGGGGGGGGGGGCAAATTTCAGCCTCCTGCTTCCTGCCCATCACCAGTACAGCTCTGCTCTTTACCAATATAGCTCTGACTAATGCAGTCAGAGCTGTATTAAAGGAAATCTATACCCCCAAACAATGTTGGGTCTGTAAAAATATATTGCACAAACAAGCTCATGTGTAAAACCCTGCTTGATCTAAATAAACTATTTACATAAAAATATAGTTTTTTAGTAGTATGTGCTACTGGGTAATCCTAAAATGAAAACTGGCATTCTAAGAATTAAGGGCCACCACCTGGGATCACAGGATTCAAAATGTGCACAAACAAGCCAAGGCACATATGCATGCTAGGCCACATCAGCCAATTAATGGAGCTCTATCTTTTGCTTTCACACTTCATCCTGTTACAGTTAGAGCTGCATTATTTCTGGTTATGGGATCTCTGAGGCAGCATATAGCCCATCACAAAATGGTGGATTAAGGGAAAGGATGTAAGAGGGCAATATTTACCGATATATATATATATATATATATATATATATATATATATATATATATATATATATATATATATTCCACTTTATTCTTTAATTTTTAATAGGTCACTTAACATAATATAAACTATCTGTTGGCATTTATTCAGAGAGTATAGTTTTCCTTAAAGTTTTCCCTAAAGTTACCAGAGGCGGCTTTTTTTTCCCCCCTGGTAACTGGCTGCTACCTGCCACCTGAGGTATGTTTCTCACCTTGCCTCATGGCAGTAGTCACCCTGCCTGAATTCACTACAGGTTTTAGGCAGCAAACTTCTTATTTTTTGAAATAGAAAAAAAACCTGGTATTTTTGCAGAAAACATGGGTTGATTTGTAAAAATTTGAATGTGTAAAAAAAGGGCAGATGCAAAAAAAATTACCACAGCAAAACTCGTGCAGCTTTTCTTCTCGGAAGCTAGCTTACTACAGAACACTACAGAATATTCCCACATGAGTTTTGAAAAAAACTTGCACACTGGTGAGAATTACATTGTTCCATTCATTTTAAATGCTAAAGGCTAAAACCTAGAATGTTTAAATAAACTAGGAAAATAAACAGACAAAGCTGTTAGAGACATTTCTCACTGACTTCTATTGAACCTCACCAGCTTTAACTTGCCAGGTCTTTGAGAATTTTTTCTTTAATCAATACTGACTATTCGTGGTTCTTAAGAATATTCTTGAATATCTTTGTGGTTGTGTTATTTTGACTGGAAAGATATCTATCTTGTATTATTACTGTATCACCCATCAGATGTTTTTATTTTGAAGCAGATCAGCACCTGGTCTACTAAAATTAGTATGGTGTAAATGAATAATAGAAACATGCCCAGTGTATTGAAACTCTGCTTAAAATGATTTTTGACTTTAAGAAAATGTAACACACACAGAATTTACCCTCATATATGTAATAAATATTTTATGTTAATAAGTCTTAATAAATGTGATTTGCATTTCTAAGTTCTTAGGCACACAAAAGCTAACACATTCACAGGTTAATATAGTAAAAGCCTTTAGTCCATTCAAGATATTACTTGCAAACAAATATTAGTACTAGCATGCTAGCCTCTGTATTTTTAAGGGGATACTTTTAAGCATATCTGATAAAGAACCAAAATAATTATATTCTGACATGGAGGAAATGTTTCAATAATTTATTTTTTAAGGGACATAAAACTGTAGAACTACACTAGCAGCAAGAAGATCTTGGTATGCCAGGATACTGCTCAAAACAGCCCTCTAGATGCCACTGTGATCCAGCTGTCAGCTTCATCAGCTGAAGCCTTCACAGTAAAACCTGATAGATGGATCCATCGCAGTCATAATGAATATACAGTTAATGACATTGACCACCGGGTCCTCTAAAGAATCTACATGCCAGGATACATTTGATTTCCATTGTCCCCTCAGTGACAGAAGACAATGCAACTCTGACAAATGGCTGCAACAAATTTCTGGTAATAAAATGGCACAGTGCATGATAAGTTTGACATTTTTTTGGAGAAAATATAAAATGTACATTTTGAATGCAAATTAATAGGTTAAAAGCCTGTTTAATATGGGTTTGGGTGAGGGAAATTACAAAAAAAGTATTGCCACAGATTAGTAGGAGAATCCAGGAAGGCTGTAAATTATGTAGAACTGGCAGGCAAGAATTTGCTATGCAAATGGAAGAGCAAAAACTAATAGGTTCCCCAAAATAAACATGAACAATGAATCTCTTATGGGGAGACCAGTGTTTTTCTCAGCAAAGAAAAAAATGAAGGGTTCATGAATAGGTCCATTCGGCTGCTAACTGGCATTGCTTGCTACATTTAGGCGTATTATCCACAAATACCCAAAGGTCCTTCTCTATCAATGATATGTCTAACTTGCATATCTTTAGATCCTAAATATGTAACGTTACATTTAGCAACACTGAATGGTAGTGATGGGTGGAATAATTCGGCAGACATGGATTAGCTGCTAAATTCCGCATTTCACCATTGGCGGATTACTTTGCGAAACGGGCGATACAATCCAGCACATTCGCTGCGTGACAAAAAATTGTCGCCGGCATTAATAAGTGAAAAAAGTGAAATGGGACAGATTCACTCATCGCTACTGAATGTCGATGAGTGAATTTTTTTGGCAGCCATGGATTTGTGCAAAATTCAGCATTTTGCCATTGGCAAGATTCGCTGCAACAAAAATTCAGGGAGTGAGGAAAATGTTGCGGTTGCGTCAAATTAGTTGCACACACAAAAAAGTCGAGCAGTAGCTGCATTTCATACATATTTCATGGTTATGCAAATTTCTCATCAGTTTCGCAGATTTTTCGGCAAAGCAAAACAGGACAGATTTTCTCATCACTGACACTGATTCTCATCTGCCCATATTACAAGGCACCCATGCAAGGATGCCACATCCTGGATGGAATTAATTGGTTTGCATAGTTGTGGGTTTTCTGTAAACACAAATTTATTGCTTTATTGCTTATAGCAGCAGAGAAAATGCTTTGTGTGATATGGTCCTTCTTCAAGTCATTACTTTAAAATTTAAGTGGTCCCAAAAGAGAACCCCACTAAGAACGCTACATCTAGTGGAGACTGTGGAGACTTGTTCCCTCCCATTATCACTCTACCCGTTGCACCTAGCTGACAAAAGACACAAAGACACCGTTGTGTGGGTGGAGTTCTGCCACAGCTTTATTATAAACCAAAATTAGTCCTTGCCATGTATATTGAACTTTTCCAAACCTCTTAAACCATTTTGTTAACGAATGCCGGCCACTGCGAACCCAGTGGGCATGTAGAAGCCATAAGACAACATCAGAACTTAAATGGTCAAGGACTACCCCCCGCCATTTGCTGTGACAAACCACAAATTTTTATTGCTATGACAATTTTTTTTTTATTTTTTAAACAAAGTGTGCTTAAACAGGGAGGGTGGGAGGGGGATGCCGCTCGGTGGAATCCGGAAGCAGAGTGGCAGCAGCAGTGCGGGAATGCAGGCACAGAGGAGGGAGGAGGAGCGAGCAAGGGGGGGCTGCCCTTTCCTGACTGCACTAACTGGTGAGTTAACCCCTTACAAGCACGGAGGGAACTGGGCCACAGCTGGCTCCACAGTCCCTCCGCGCTTTCATTATTTATTTCAGCGCTCTCTAGAATGTGGCAACTACCCTATCTATATGATCTTTTATCAAGTTTCTTATCCATGTACAAACAGCATTACTAGGACCAATGGAACTTAGTTTAAAAGTAATAGTTGATGTGGCACTGTATGAAAAGTTTTGGCAAAATCCAAGTTGATCACATAGTCCACTGTCTATCATCTGATCTTAATATAGCCTTAATGATTCTTACTTAAAATGCCATTTTTCAGAACAAACCTTAAAATAACTTACCCACAACAGATGTCAAACCTACAGGCCTAAAATTCCCAGCTGGAAATTGTAATCTTGTTTTAAATATTGATTTTATATTAGTCAATCCAGCTGTACTATATTACAGAAAATAAGAAAAGTGGCCTTGCTAAAACTGAACTGAAATATCATAACATTGCAACATTAAATGAGCTTTAGAATTTTACCTGATGCTTTTACATTACCTATCCAATCCCAATTTTCCTCTGTGGGGGAAGGGGCTGCCATACTTGTATATTTGTGCTGCAGTAGTCCATTAGTGTTAGAAATTCTAACTGACTAGTGGAGAAGGGACAGTCAGGATATAAAAAATTTTCAAGCAACAATTACTTACAAAAGCAGACATCAGCGAAAAATGAACAACATGACCTACAGGTAACTTTAAATGTACATTAATATTTTGAAGATTTTTTTTAGTGTCAGTATGACTTTAAGTACTTGAAGCCTGAGCCATTGTTCAAAAGTACATTTGCTTTTCAAAGTCCACTTTAACCAAAATGTCTCCATGTTTTCATGGAGCAACACTCGTTTGGCCATACACGGGTAGATTTAAGATGCCAATTCTGGTCCTCCAGACTGATTCAGCAGCTTATCAGCCCATGTATGGGGACCACCAATGGACCTACCTGAGGCTGATATCTGGCCTAAAATTGGCTAGATGTTGATCAGGTATGTTTGATTTTCCCATTGGATCAGGGACTGTATCAGCTCATTGATGTGGTCCTCGCTCTGATGATTCCTATTCCTGTTGTTGTAAGTCAAAAGTGCGCCATTCGGCCCGAATGATCAGATTACTCCGATATCTCCCACCTTAGGAGGACATATTAGTGGAAAGATCTACTCTTTTGCGACCTCACAAAATGAGAAGACCTTATAGTATATGGCCGCCTTTAGTCCTCATCTATTTATTATTTAGGTATTAGTTTTTTGCTTGTGACAGTTTTTCATTTTCTGTTTTTGCCTTGATTACGTTTGGAACAATTATTGTAGTATAGGTCCTTAAGGTCTGTTCCCTTTGACTTGTAAATTTTAAAAGATTTTTTTCTTTATTTCTTTATTTTTATTTAATCTTCTTTATGTCTGAGCTGAGACACATATTGTCCCTAATGTGTCTAGATCCAATATAGCATCAGTCCTGCTTGGGTTCTTAAAAATCTGTGACATGAAATTGTCGTACAACATATTTATAAACTTGTTTTCAGTAAATGTGCTAGCAGTATTATTGCACCAATGAATATCTGTGTAATTACACAAGCTGAACTATATATAGGTTTATAGCTTTCATATTAGTTTTCATAGCTGAGCAATGGTTTCATGAAAGGCATTTTTTAGTACCATACAATCAACTTGCCTTCTGCCTTACAATCGTAAAAGTTAAATTCACTATGCTTCATCATCTTACTGTTCTCCCAACTCTACTCTAAACACAGGGATTAAAATCATGCTTAACATACAGACATACTTTTCTACTTTGTCTATCCATCTGAAGCAAGCAACAGCCCTCTATATTTGTTGTGTGCCAAGGGTGTGTTGAAGTCAGAAATTCAGATGAGGCAATGTTCTATGAATGCTTTGTATTGTTTCTTTTTATGAAACACAGCAAACACAGTTAAACCATTTATTTTAAGAAACAAATGAGTGAAGCATTTACAAAATCAAGAGGTTAATTTAGCAAAAATTAAAATTTTTTTTTATCCAATTTGAGATACCACTATGTTTAACTAGGGTTAAGTGCTGCAGTTCCTCTTTCTCTTTCTCCAGGTTAGCTACAATTTTATACAGTGGTTGCAATGGATGTTGTAATAAGTAGTGATGAGCAAATCTGTCCCGTTTTGCTTCGGCATAAAATTAGCAAAACGTCTTTTTTGTCGCCCGTGTCTACTTTTTGTCACCCGCGCTTTTTGATGCGACCGCATCTTTTTTTCTGCAACCACGCCTTTTTTTGACGCGACCGAGCCCAATTTGACGCAACCAAGACCAATTTAATGGCGAAATGCGTAAATTCGCTGCGAATTCATGCCTGCCAAAAAAAATTTGCTCATCACTAATAATAAACTCTTTTAGGTTTCTCCCACCCTCTTTACTTGGCTAGAACACTTATCTGCTTCTCTCTTGCTCTCTTTTATGAATTATAAAATGATTTCTCCCTTTTCTTTGACCACTACCTCTTTTAAACTGTCATTTTTCCAACAGCTCCTTCAGTACACACTTCCTGAACCAAGCAAACCTTTTACATTAGTAAACATACATTTAATACTGGTCCACTTTTTTTTTTTTTATTCTGGTCCTCTGTGCCATACATATACCCTTCTAGCTACCCTGGCCCCAAAACAGCTGTCTGTTTGTCTTATTACCCTGAGCAAAGGACCAAACAAACAGGGGTATAACAAAGCTTTGCATGGGGCACATTCTACTATTTTGAAGGCATGCAACTTGCTTCTAGTCCCATGCTAATTACAAAAACATCATTTTTTCCTCATTTAAAAGGAGAAGGACAGGTCATGTCAGACCAATTTAATTGCTTTTTATGATGAGGTAAGTAAGAAGCTGGACAGTGGGGATGCAGTAGATATAATCTATTTGGATTTTGCCAAAGCATTTGATACCGTTCCCCACAAACGACTGCTTTCTAAGCTAAGGTCTATTGGTCTTAGTGAAGTCGTTTGCACATGGATAGAAAACTGGCTACAGGATCGGGTACAGAGGGTGGTTGTTAATGGTACATTCTCTACTTGGAGTAAGGTTCTCAGTGGGGTCCCTCAGGGTTCTGTACTGGGTCCACTTTTGTTTAATTTGTTCATAAATGACTTAGGGGAGGGTATTATGAGTAATGTATCAGTGTTTGCAGATGACACAAAGCTCTGCAGACCAGTCAATTCTATCCAGGATGTGACATCCCTGCAGCAGGATCTTGACCAACTGGCAATCTGGGCAGCTAAGTGGCAGATGAGATTTAATGTGGATAAATGTAAGGTCATGCACCTGGGATGTAAAAATATGCAAGCCCCGTATAACCTTAATGGGACTGCACTAGGTAAATCCATAATGGAGAAGGATCTTGGAGTCCTTGTAGATAATAAACTTGGCTGTAGCAAGCAATGCCAGGCAGCAGCTGCAAGGGCAAACAAGGTTCTGAGCTGTATTAAAAGGGGTATAGATTCACGGGAGGAGGGGGTTATTCTTCCCCTTTACAGAGCACTGGTAAGGCCCCATCTAGAATATGCTGTTCAGTTTTGGTCTCCAGTGCTCAAACGGGACATTATTGAGCTAGAGAGGGTCCAGAGAAGGGCAACTAAGCTGGTAAAGGGTATGGAAAGTCTCAGTTATGAAGAAAGACTGGCCAAGTTGGGTCTGTTTACACTGGAGAAGAGGCGCTTAAGAGGTGACATGATAACTATGTATAAATATATAAGGGGATCATATAATAACCTCTCTAATGTTTTATTTACCAGTAGGTCCTTCCAACGGACACGAGGGCACCCACTCCGTTTAGAAGAAGGGAGGTTCCATTTAAATATTCGGAAAGGATTTTTTACAGTGAGAGCTGTGAAGTTGTGGAATTCCCTCCCCGAATCAGTCGTGCTGGCTGATACATTATATAGCTTTAAGAAGGGGCTGGATGGATTCTTAGCAAGTGAGGGAATACACGGTTATGGGAGATAGCTCTTAGTACAAGTTGATACAGGGACTGGTCCGATTGCCATCTTGGAGTCAGGAAGGAATTTTTTCCCCTCTGAGGCAAATTAGAGAGGTTTCAGATGGGGTTTTTTGCCTTCCTCTGGATCAACTTGTAGTTAGGCAGGTTATATATAGGCATTATGGTTGAACTTGATGGACGTATGTCTTTTTTCAACCCAACTTACTATGTTACTATGTTACTATGTTACTATGAGAAGTAAAGGTAAAAACTAAGTAAGCTTATCAGAAAGGGCTATGTAAATACAGCCATAAGCACTCATAGAAATGCTGCACTCTATTAAAAGAAACACAGGATATCTTGTCTTCTGGGCACGAATCTATGCAACTCTTTTCTCGCTACCTCTCCCCCTCCCTCTTTTTGCTCCCTCTCCCATAAGAACTCACGAGAATTCACCCCCCCTTCCATAAGAATGCGTGATCTGAGCTACCAATGGCTAGAGCTGCAGCAAAAAGCTACTGAGACCAAGCTAAAATGGCAGTTGCTATCTTAAGCAAACTGAGGGAGCTTCAAGGGCTGTTTACTCAGGTATGGTAAAGCTTTCTGCATAATAAATATAGCGTTCTAGGCACTAATGTGGCTAATCTATTGGAAGTAAAATGCCAAAATGCCTTTCCTTCTCCTTTAAATGTTGGAAGGTTCATCTCCAACATGTTGGGCAAGAGTCAATTAGGTTAGAAAACTTTCAGGACCTAATCCAGTTTTAGATTACACTATAGACTTTGATATAGCTTTCACATGATACATTTTTGCTCATCAAATTAAATCTGGGCCATTATCTGCTATATTTTTCCCACAATAGTAAGTGGAGTTTAGGGCATATAAGTGCAAGCTTTGTTTGTCTGTGTCATTTATATAAATAATTTGGTTAAAACACTATCGGAATTATTAATTACCAGCGAACAATAAAACAGCATTCCAAGTTTAAGCAGACATTCAAATTATTCCCAGTAGTACGATAAAAGAGAAGGACATAGAATGATGACCAGCTAATAAGCTTGTTAAGTTATCAGTATCAGTAAGCCTACTCTAAATATGCCTCAATAGGTTCTAAATAGTAGTAGCAGCAAAAATAAAAACATAAAAGTAAACTGGTTAACATTTGATACTGTTTAAGGCTGGGGTCCCCCAACCTTTTTACCTGTGAGCTACATTCAATTGTAAGAAGATTTGGGGGGCAACGCAAGCATGTAAAAAGTTCCTGAGGGTGCCCAATAAAGGCTGTGATTGGCTTTTTGGTAGCCTCTCTGTGGACTGGCAGCCAAAAATTTGTAAAACTGTGGAAAAATGTGCAAAACAGCTAAAAATTCAAATGGGGAGTTTTTTCATGCAAAACGCATTAAGGTGCATTAAGGTCAACAGGTGCTTTCTCTCTTTTTACAGCATTTTTTGTTGAAAAAATTTTCACAGCAAATTTCAGTTTCACAAGAAAATTTGACGCTGGCAAAACACAGAATTTTGCAGCAAATTTGTGCCTAGCAAAAAAAGTCACTCATCTCTATCTATGAACTAATATAGTGTTGCTCTGTAAAGTTATGAAATTTAGTGCAAACTGAATCTGTTACATTACATATCTGCATTCATAAATAAACCCAAAGCAAAAGCCATTCATCACCAGCTCATTAAGGGCTCTCACTGCCAGTCAAAAAAGTATATTATAAAATTCTGCATTTAATTTACTTGATATTAGCAGGGTCATGTACCTAGATATAGATTACGTTTCATAGTAAATAATTTGTAACCACTCCACTGTACAACTATGGTGAACCTGCCCACAAGACCTTATTCCTGGTAAATGCCACTCCTCCACTCCCAATGAGTGCTTACAAAAAACAGTACAGTACATCTCAGCTTTGTGGTGCACATCTGCACAGGACACAAGGCTCTCAAGTGAACCAGGTCTGAAAATGATAAATTGTTGACTTCTCAGTTTCCTATAACTAGATGTAAGTCACAGGCAGCACAATTCTGGAGAATTAAAAAATGATCATAAGCAGTTATTTTTCATGGAATGATTAGCATATTGCAAAAAGATAATTGAAAAGTAAAAATAACAGCTGCAGACAACTTATAATCTTTTTTTTAATATTTGTGCTCTATTTCATGGTTGCTAGATCATTTTGCTTAAAATGTAAAGTCAGTTTACTTTCTATTTTTTTGTTATTTTTTTTCTGAATGCACTTTCAGATATATGCCAGTCATTTGGCCAGGGCTATTTCGCAGAAGGAGCAGCAAGCACAGATGGTACTAATGCATAAATGTAATCTAGCAAAAGGATGCCAGCGCCAACCTAGAAAATGTTCCAAATAACTGCAGCGCACTTACAGGCATACAGCAATTGGCAAGGTTAAAGCTGAGATTTGTGAGTGTTTTACATTCCCAAGTTACCAATGGAAATTCTAAAACAAATGAGCATATTTTATTTATTTAGTTTTCCTCTTCATGTGTAAAAAGATATGGCATTAAAACATGCAGCAGGTATGTGGTAAATTGAGCCACTTTATAAAAGTGTTTAATCTGTAAATCATACAGGTATGTGATCTGTTATCCAAAGCTGTGGATCTGGTGGTTGCAGCATGTCTTAAATACTTGTAATATGGAACAGCAGAGAAAACACAAATTAACCAACAATCAAGAACTATCCTTTTAAATAATGATCTATGAGAAAAGACATTTGCAATATTTCAGAGCTTTCTGGATGAGTTTTAAAAAACAGATCCAATACCTGTATTGCACTTCCTGCTTAAGTTTGACATTTTATAACAGGTATGGTACTCTATGACCTGTATAGTCAATGTAAACTACCTATAAAAGCAGCAGAGAGCAGAGCAGAGCACCACCCAAAATACAGCATATACATTAATTTGTATAATTCACCAATGGTTTTGGAGTGAGAAAAAACTTAAGAAAGATCCCCATTGCTTAGAAAAAACAGTGAATAAAAGCCCACCGACCAATTTATTTTGCAAATCAAGCTGACCTGGTGCATTGGTGCTAGCGGAAAGATGCAAGGGCAAGGTCTATGGCTTAAATACCTTTTTGCATTTACATTTTTGCAGTTTTGTGGGTCAATGTGCACTTTGTGCTTGCCCTTAAATTCATAAATAAGACACAGGCATTTATAAAAGTCCCCAATTTGGAGATCTTGTCTAGCCGAGGTAGTTCTAAGAGGAAGAGGACTGACAGTTCACTATCAACCTAGAATGCCTGCCGAATTCCTGTATAAGACTTTGACTTCAGTGCTTGGTTATAAAGTACTTTCCTTGAGACCCTGGTGATGTTCCTAACTATCATCTGCTGTGACCTTTGTTTGCCTGGCACCAGTCTTGACTTCTTTGGGTCCATTGTGCTGTACCTGCTCTGATCTGTTTAATTATACTTCTTATTTTCTTTGTTTTGGCTCAGCCTCTCTCTATACTTCATCAGTTACTTGTCACAACTTCATACCTGTGGCTTCAGCTTTTTCAAAATGTAGCTATTGCCTGGTCATCTAGTCACCTTGTCATGTTACCTTGGGATGGGTCAAGGAGGTATTGAGCTTCTAACTGGTTGGTGTTTTCATTCTTAATTTAGGATTTTCCTGTATCCTGGCTTTTTGCCTTCTTCTGGACCAACTAGTAGTTAGGCAGTTTTAAAATTGACATAAAAGGTTAAACTTGATGGGCATGTGTCTTTTTTAAAATGTTTTATTAAAATTCTTCATCATTAAGATTGCTGCAAGTAAGGAGTCACCAAATTTGGTAAAGACTGCAACAATTATGAACTCCCACACCTTGTGTCTCAACCCTTTCTCCTTGTAGATTGTAAGCTCTTTTGGGCAGGGCCCTCTTCACCTCTTGTATCGGTTATTGATTGCTTTATATGTTACTCTGTATGTCCAATGTATGTAACCCACTTATTGTACAGCGCTGCGGAATATGTTGGCGCTTTATAAATAAATGTTAATGTAATGTAATGTAACTTCTGGTTCCCACTAATATTACACACTGCCTGTTAAAGTCCACATGTACTGGGGCTAGTGGAGTTTCAGCTTTCCTGTAATTTCACTGAAGTGCTTCTGAATAATCAGGGTAAAATGAGATGTATGGTCCTTGAAATAACAAGGGGTTGCAGTAGAAGCGATCTATTTAGAGTTTATTAAGTGTTTGATACAGTACCCCTAACTAAGGTCTTTTGATATTAGTAATGTTGTTTCCACATGGCTAAGAAAACAGGCTAATGGATTGTGTACAAAGGGTGGATGTCAATGGTAAATTATCTACTTGGAGTACGGTTCTAAGTGGGGTCCTAACGGGTTTTGAATTGGATCCACTTTTATTTAAGTTACTATGTAAATTACTATGGAAATTCTTAATATAGGTAGGGGGATCAGTAGCTTCAGCTTGCTCATGGAGTTCTATGATGCACAAGTTCTTTCTGCATCTTCTGTTCTCTTAGTCATCTAGGCACTCTTTGTTGCTGTATTTGTTTAGCATTTACATTCTATTTCCTATTGGGTTACATGTGTCTTCCATTACGGAGATTCTGGTTTTATCTTTAATATCTCTTTCTCAAATTATTTGTGTATAAGCTCTTAGTGGTACAACTTTAACTTCTTTAATCTTAGTTGTAAGGTCTACTTGTTATTATCATAGTGAGTTGTTATCCCTGCTGATGTATTCAGATTTTGTGAACTTTTATGTTTTCAGATGCCTGGTCAGGTTACAATAAAGCAATACAATATACCTTGCGACTCTGTGCGGTTGAAACTTTGCCATTTGAGCTGGCTCAGTCTTATTTCCATGACTTACTATTTTGACTCGGTTATAGCAAGATAGGGCAGGATGTAAAAAATTGTATTTTGTGGGAATTTACCCAAATGGTAGCCTTGGCAAAAAGAAAACTGTGACATTGAGGGTAACATTAAACCGATATTGATCTGGTTTATTCACAACAGAGATTTTCAAGAGAGAAGTAAATGATAACAGTGCATAGCAGCAGCTCATTTTTTTTTTTACTGTACTTTAAGCACAACAGCCTGGTCAACTGGCAGACTACACAGGTCTTGCTTCCTGCAGCAAAGTCCCCCTTCCCGATCTCAGGGTTTTTTCCCACCAAAACTCCCTCAGCCACCACCACACACACTTCATGCTTCCCCTTTGCAGAGCCCCTCCTCCCCCAGTTGGTGAGTCACCACTCACAGCACCTGTACCACTTGCATGCGGATTGCACTCTGCTTCTGTTATCCTCCTCATATGCTGGGTCTCATAGAACACTCTGGGAAATATGTATTATATGTATTATATGTGTAATATTCCCTCTAGTGTTTTTCCAGACACTGTGCCACAATATATAAAATGTTCAACCAGGTGCACATTTTCGGGAAAATGCTAATGTTATAATGGATTAAATAAATCCCACACTCAAAAGTCTTAATGCAAAACCAAAAAGTTAACACTCAACAGGTTTCAGCGGGTTTCTTGGCTTTCCATGCCTTTTTGAATTATACTTATTCCCTGTGTCATTCCACTTTAATACACATAACTTAATTTATGGACTTATTTGTTTTGATTTCTTCATATGAGTGGATTACTTGGGTTGTTACCAACATTTGGTGTAAATTGCATGTCAATAGCCCCATTAGAAATATATTTACTGAGAAAAATATTGATGTGTTCAATACTTATTTTCCCTGCTGTATATGTATATATATATATATATATATATATATATATATATATATATATATATATATATATATATATATATATATATATATATATATATATATATATATACACACACACACACAACCTTATGTTATGAAAGTATCACACTCTAATAACCTCATTTCTATTAGGAATCCACAGAAAAAGTAAAAGATTCAGGAACTGAAAACTGAAAAGGCTATGTAGTCAGCAGTATAGCAATAACTGGAATAAGATGTCAGGGCTAAAGGGCTAAGATGTGCTTTTTTATTTGATATTCTGCAATTTGGACAAGGCAGTCGTCACAGGGCTTTACTCCAACTGTCCCAAAGGGTGGTACAAATTAAAGTTAAATGATGAAGCTAATGTACAAGGAAACATTTACTGGTCATAACTGCATCAGCTGTTCAGAAAAAAATAACATCTTTTGGTGTTTTTTTTTATGGAAGCAAAGTCATCATTAAATGGCAATGGGCAAGTTGCTTTCCATTCCAGAATTGTTTACTTAACCCTTAGCTTCACACAACAATTTCATAATGTAGCACTAAGATAAAGAAATTAGACTTAAGAAATAAGAAATGCTTTTTTTTTCTTGCATTTTGTACACTGCGGGATGTATTGTAAATGAGCCCTGATATCTGCCACCATGTTGGGAGTAGAACCAAAAGCTGTAGAAGATTTTTTACATTGTTTACTATCTACATCATATACAAAGAAATCTAAATGCAATCACAACTGTTGTGGCACACTTTAATGGGTAACAGTTCATTAAAGCTTTTCCTGAAACTTCTCTTCCTACTTACTTAAGCTAAGTTGCCCTTCCTTTTGTTAAATTAAATTTGATACGATACATGCTTAAATTGTATGGATTTGTTACCCACATTATTCTCTTCACACATTCATGGGGAGATTTATCAAGATTCAATTCTAAATTTTTCCTGCAATTCATGTTTGCCAAAACTAAGAACTTACAACATTTAATAAGCACAAAAAAACTCAAAAACTTCAACAAACCTACAAATCTAGTGTGTTTATATGTCAATGGAAGTTGTATTTTTAAAATTTGAGATGTTTTTAATTTGAGTTTTTGAAATTAATCCAAAATTTGGCCACCTTATTGCTGTTTTTAGATGCTGGCCTTAATAATCTAATGACTTAACTTTTCTGAAAGCAAAATTAAAAAACCCTTTAAACTAACTCAGTGTTCCCCTAACCAGTGGCTAGTGAGAAACATGTTGCACCCCAACCCCTTGGATGTTGCTCCCCGTGGCCTCAAAGAAGGTGCTTATTTCTGAATTTCTGGTAAGTAACCAAGTATAATGCCAAACAGAGTTTTCTGTAGGCTGCCAGTCCACACAGGGGCTATTAGGTAGCCAATTATAGCTCTTCTTGGCACCCCTGGAACCTTTTTCATGCTTGTGTTGCTTTCCAACACCTTTTTCATTTAAATGGGTATAAAAGGTTGGGGATCCCTGAACTAACTGATACCTTAGCAATTAAGCAAAGTTTAGGATGACATAACGGGGCTGACTTATCAAAATATGACAGGTCCGAAATACAAAAAATTTGTATTTGTTTATACTGTGCATATTTTCTGCAACTTTTACCCATTTCGGGATTCGAACTCGTACTTTGATGAATGTGCCCCTACATCTACATTGGCAAAAACAATAATAGATTTCCAAACTCCTACTATATTTAACTCAATATGATTATCACTACAGCTATTTATTTTACAATGACAGCAATTTGTTTTAGAATTAATATGTATAGAAAATAAACAAGGTGAGTAGTTTTATGAACTGAACTTAGATGAGTTTACTATCATATTTGCAAAAACCAATAAAGATGTTGCAACAGTAATTGCTCTAAGTAAAGAAGTAGCCAAGCGCTACAGCAAATTTTGCTACAGCAATTTATTTCTCGACCACAAGTAGCATGTGTAGTTTAGTTAAACAATAGACAAGTAACTTTGTTAGATTCTATTTGTAAAAAGTAAATAAGTTGAAAAAGTAAGGAAGCAAAAACTGCATGTAAAGTAAACAATGCATAATGATTTTTTAAAGTTCCATTTAAGGATGTCTTTACACTAACATAGTTATCAAAGGGAGTAAACTCCTTGCACACAAGGAGATTAGTCGTCCATGAAAAATCATCTCTATTGCAGGCGATCTCCTGTACGTTTTCCCACTAGCAATAACATTTTTAAAAAAAGTGCCAGTGGAAAAACATACACAGTGCTTCATTTTCCCACGTTCCCAAAGTTTCCACACAACTAATCTTGCGTGCCTGCAACCGTATGCTTCTAAACACTGTGAGCATACATAGTTGAAGTACTATTCAGTCAAAATTCTTTTTTTAGACATTTGCTTACACAACTATCCGGCTTCTTGTTTGTTTTGAAAAAATAGCTTTGTATCTCTGTTGTATAATGAAAACAGCACTAATTAAATGCTGACCACATGGTATGACATGGCATTGTAAGAAACATAAAAATACTTTGTAATTCCAAACATTTGATTACAATTGTTTTTATTTCTAAATGATTTTGAGAAGAGATTCTGCCTTATAATATTTTTCACTTTCAAGGATCTTTCATATGTCTTAATATATATCCTTCCATATAATGACCAAAGGAACTGGGTATATGTGCAAGCACTCTATTCATGGTTTATAATGGCACAAAAGAGCACACAATACTATTTATGATACTACTTCTGAGGAAGTGATTTTGGCCACAAAAGGCATGGACAGAACACGCCACCCTTATATGTTTGTTTGCAACTGTGTTTTTTTTTTAATGTATATCAATAAAGTTACAGTATAGGAAAGCCCTGGAGATATAAGCGTAGGGGCTGCATGACAAGGGATCCGAATAACCAGCAGCCAGATTACACTGGTTTATGTTTAGAGACTGGCAGAACCAGGTGCAACTGTGATTAGGTGAGAAGGAAAGAGTTAAGGCAGGAGAAGGCTGGCCTGGGGAGGGGCGGAGAAAGAGAGGGATGTGATGTCAGAAAAGCACTCACTTCCTTATCTTCTGAGCAGGTAGAAACATCCCACCCACCCTCCCTCTTTTTGCATATTTTGAGAAATGTCAGGAGTTTCTCTTCTTTTGGTTTTCATATTATCTATTAATAACTGAATGTGGAATTTTACCTGAATGCATTTTTATATTGTGCTTTCTGTATCTTTATATGGTATAAACTTGAGAGTCAGCTTTGTGTTTAATTCATGTTAACAACGATTTCTTGATCCAGGGAATGTTTCCGATCGCCCAGGGGGTCAGGAAGGAATTTTTTCCCTTTTGAGGCATAATTGGCACTAGCTTCAGGTTGGGTTTTTTGCCTTCCTCTGGATCAAAATAGTGAATATATGATAATATATTTTAAGTTTTATTTGTCACAGCAGCGGTAGGACCTTGCCAGAGTACTGCACAGGTCATTTTAGCAGAGGGAGAAAGGAGGTTCTCTCCTGTGACTGCACGGTGGATTGATAGATACAGACGCTACTACTGCTTGTGCTAGGTGACAGCCTGCTTGGATTTCCTATCATCGAGACACTGCAGATCCAGGACCGGCAGCAGGGCTGCTGAACTTCTCTCATGGTTGGTAATGCAGCTCCTGCTGGTAGCAGAGTTTGGGGCCATCCTCTCTGTAGGTAGAGGCAGTCTAATACTCATTCAAGTCTTCAGCGAGGAACGGCAGAGCATAGTAGCGACCTCTTATGGAATTATGGCTTTAGAATATTGCCTTGGGTTAGGCTGGCAAGGTCCTATTTATTTGATAAAATGTGAATAAATGCTGTGGCCATTTTCTCCACCTCTGTCTCCTGGTGTTTCATTGAGATATGTAACAAGGGGGTTCAGGGGGGTGCTTCAAGGTGAAGGGTCAATTGAGGAGTCCCCTTGTCATGATTTTGCACCATTCCCATGTCTTCCATGAGGATCAGCCAGTGTCAGACTAACCCACTAGGATACCAGGAAAACTCCCTGTGGGCCCAGGTGTCAGTGGACCCTCATTCTACTAACCTTTTGACCTGTATTATGCTCATTATCTATTCTTTATGGAACAAAAATGGAAGGATAAATTATAATATGTAAAGAAAAGAGATTAGGTAATAAAAGTTTTTGAGTGAGGAGAGGGTTAAAAAGAGTGGGCCTATAGTCTAAAGTTTTTAAGTGGACCCCTGGCATCCCAGTCCAACACTGGGATCAGCTCCAGATAAAGTTTTTATATGTAATTTCCAGTACTAATTTTTTATTAGTTCAAGGGGTCAGTTTAATAGTTGTTTATCCAACAACAAATATCTAGTAACGTATACGTTAGTATAGCGGTTGCACAATAACTTAACACATTCATGTCCGACCCTTTCTACATGGAGGGTTAAATAACCCTTATGCCCTAGACCAGATCCTTTTCAATTACTGATCAAGTACATTTGTAATCTATGCAATGTTCATGTAGGCTTGGACCATAAAATGCCTACTGGTATGCTGTATGCAGCCCCTGGGCCTCTAGCTGTCCAGCTGTGCCATAGCAGATACCAGCAGCACAATTCTGTTTCAGTTTCATCCCTCTAAAGAGTAAGGAAGAAAGGTTTATTTTCTTTTTAACAGCTAAATACTTTCAGTCCTATAATAAGCAATCAACCTCGACTGTGTACGTTGTCAAAAGCACTTACTGCACAAGTGAAGATCTGTGTTTCTTTTGCCACACACAATAAATCTTTAGTGTCTTCACTTGATACGCATCAATCTATTTCATCTCAAGAGGCACGCTTTGTCTCTGTATGCTTCTCTCCATCACTTAACAAGGTCATTTTTTAGAAGCTTGCGTGTATTACTGTTTAAGTCTGTATCTATTTAGATTAACCCATCATGCATAGTTAGAAAGTTATATACTTTGATGATAAAATAGCCCATGTGCAAGAAACATGCCTTCTTGAAGTGCTGTTACTAAAGATATTTAATATGGTTTGATATATATATAGATACATTTAAAAATAGATAATTATATTTACAGTACTTATCAGTAAAGATGTTTCATTTAGCTTATAGTGATATTTGTGACAGCAAATTGATTGTAGGTTGTGATTATTATTATTATGAATAATAATACTACTGCTACTACTACTAATAATAACATATTTATAAAACACCAACATATTCAGCATTCTACAATAAATGGGTGTATACATTAAACATACAAAAAAAAAATACAAAAGGTAAACAGGCTCTGACCCAAAAGAGCTTATCGTAATTTTTTTTTTGCAAATATAGGTACCACACTCACTTAGATTTAGGCACTTGCCCAGTTTATTGCACCACAGTGTAACCAGTGTGGCAGCAATAAAGTGATACTGACACTAAAACATTACTCCTCAAAATATGAATGTACATAAAAAGTTGCCTATAGGTCATGTTGATTGATTTTCGCTGAGAGATTTGCTTTTGTAAATAATTGTTACTTGAAGTTCCTAAACTTGACTGTTTTGCCGACCTGACTGTCCCTTCCCAGCCTGTCAGTTATAGCTTCTAATGCTAACGGCCTTCTGCTGGACAAATATGGCAGCCCCCTTATAGGAGAACATAGGGGATCAGACAGGTAATATAAAAGCATTGGGCAAATACTTTTATGGCAAAAATGAAGGTCATGCAAAGACAATGTTATGATAGATGTAAAAAAAGGTTTAATTTCTGGTGTCAGTATCTCTTTAATGTGTTGGGGCAAAAAAACATTCCTTTTTTGTGAATCCAGGTGAGTATAGTTCCTATCTTTCAAATCTTGATATGTTACTCCTTGACAGCCATCCAGGGAAATTAAGCCACCATGGGAGATTGGTGAATTAGTATTGGTAAAAAGTGTACATGGCACAAGACCACAAAAAATTAATTAGTATTGTACTTAATTGTAGATAAAAGAAAAATGCAAAAACAATTACAATTGTTACAGTTATAAACATGGTGGCACAGTGGTTAGCACACTCAACACTATGGGGCAGATTCATGAAATCATGAGTTTGAATCCTGAATGGGATAAATTCGGATTGGATACGAAAATTTCTGAAGATCGCAAATATCATGAAAATGCTCATGAAAAAATCGTATTAGTCACGATAATATCATATTGGCGATCCGAAAGTCATGAAAATTTTGTACTGAACGATTGTAAACAGCGGGAAAACCTTTCCGATTTTTTCGCACAAGAACAAGTACAAGAAAATACACTCGGAGCATTCGAATGAATGCTCTGAGCGTTCGTGTCTTAGTAAATCTGCCCCTATGTGTTGAGGGATCCCAAGTTTGATTTTAAACAAGACACAATCTGTGTGTAGCCTGAATGGGTTTCCTACCCACTCCAAATGCAAACAGATTGATTAATTTGGTTTTGGAATAACAGCACATTTTAGAAGCCATTGGGAATCATCAGAAGAACAATTTTCAATACAGGAAAGATGATAACAACCTAGCTTCCAGCCTCCTTAGTGAAACAGGCATAGAAGTTTGGGGGATGATGATACCTCAGAAAAAGGGCATTTTGGGGAAAAAATACAGCATGCATGCCCAGATAATCAGTTATCAATTTAATATGTTCCTAATCAAATTGATCATAAGTTTGAAGCTCCACCAGGGCAGGGACTGTGAAAGAGTCAGAGTTCCTATAGGAGTACAAATAGCTTAGCTCAATTAAGGTAGTGGCTGACACAGGATATGGTACTCAAACATTTAAACTAATGTTTATTAAAATTAACAAGGCACACTTTAATATTATATTCTAGAGAATGCCATTATAATTTGTAATCAGCATGGATTTATGAATAACAAATCAGGTAAATGTTTAATTTCCTCTTATGATGAAGTTAGTAGGAACTTGGACAGTGGGTTGCCGTAAGTGTGTGAGAGCTAAGATTTGCTGTTGATTAATATAAGGTTGTACAATTGGGATTTAGAAATATGCAAGACCTTTTTACCCTTAATGGTACTTAATGGAACTTATGCAAACCGATTATGGAGAAGAATATACGGGTACATGTGGATAATGGAGCAGCTGTAGTAAGCAATGCCAGTCAGCAGCAGCAAGGGCCAGCAAGCTTTTGGGCTGTATTAAAGGGAGTATAGATTAAGGCATGGAGAAAGTAATTCTTCCCCTTTACAAAACAATATCTCATCTTGAATATACAGTCCACTTTTGGTCTTCGGTTCTTATGTCCAATGAAGAGTGACTAAGCTTGTAACGGGTATAAAAGATCTTAGTTATAAAGAAAGGCTGACAAATTTGGGGTTGTGTATGCTGGAGCATACACAACTATGTACAAACATATAATGGGTCCATATAATATATATGATATTATATATATTCTAAATCCATATAATATATATATAATAATATATTCTGATACTTTATTTACCAGTTAATCCTATCAGCAGAAAGGATGATATCAACTGTGATAAACAAATCAAAAAGTCAAGCAATATGTAGTCAAAAAACCCATGTTGGAAAAAATACCCAGATCCAAGAAAAACAGGATAAGGTAAAAACACTGACAATCCAAGTGCTGGGCATACAGATGGAGAGAAGGGGAAAAAAAAAAGGGAAGAAAAATACTTTTTTAGCACTTTCTCATGTGCAGTTATAGGTGCAGTAAGTATGCACCAAGTATCCAACTTCAGAAGGTACTTGACCTTTAGGCCAGCTGTTCCTCCTAAATGTCTAATGTGTAGATTCTGAGATATTTGCTAAAGACACCAAGGAATAATGAATGTAGATAACTTAATCAAAAAGAAGCTATTCTTTTCCACCTACTTTTTTTGCTTTTTTTTTTTAAATTACTTTTGCTACTTTAGAAGTTAATAGTGTATCTTAGCAGTATATAGAATGAGCTGGTCATGTCCTGCAGGAATGGGTTATTAACATCAGTTAGTAAGTAGTAATGATAATCAGTATGTTTGACACAATAGATTTCCCTTAATCTAATTACCAATATTTGCATGATGCACAATCTATTTTCTCTGTAAATATATGCTTAATACATGTGAGACTATGTGTGGTAGTATTGTTATTATATTAAATAAACCCAGAGCAGAAAACAAACAACATCTTCACTCTCTGTCACATTTGCTACTGAGATGGGTTTTGGGAAGTCTGCTACTGTAAATAGAGGCTGACAGGAAGTAATTATTCAGATTCAATTCAACAAGAATGTCTACAATGAGGTGTCAGATGCAGGTCGTTAATGCTGACAAAAGCTGGAAACGGCTCCAACAGCTGTCCTCTTCCCGGGTGGGCTGACCCCACCTGCCACCATCTAGTCTCCTAGGAAGTATGACTGGACATTGCACTAGGCTCGGGCAGCAGGTACAGTCTCCATGAATACTAATAACTGTTCTTATGAGCTATGCAAGCAATAATCCTTTATGTCTTGAGACAACATAATGAGCATGGAGATAAAAAGTCACAGGCAAAATCCTGACAAATGTTTGTTAAAGTCCCTGGTAGGATATCATTTGTAGGCCAAAACAACAATGTAATGTGCTAATGTATTTATGTATTGGGCATGGGAAAAGTAAAAAATGAAAAAGAGAGGCTATTTAAGCCCAACATAACAAATACTGATTGTATTATATAGTATTTACAGAGACTGAAGATGTCCTCAATTCAAATACATTATCTTCTTTAATACATTTAGTTTAGAATGAATCCTTTAAACAAAAGTAATTGGTGAACCTGAATGGATCTGTGTGAGTCCTGGGGACTGTAATATAAAATGCAGTGTAGTGGCAGTTTTATCCACAATCACAAGTCAGAGACTAAACTGTATGCTAGAATTTGGAACATGTTAGACAATCTTAAAATAATAGAATATTCATCAAGTGTAGGAATATAACTGATATTTTGCATGTATGTTATTGCTGAGCAAAAAATGGGACTCCAATGCATGAGTGATACTTTGTTCAAAGTTTATTTCTTGGGTGAGATTTCTATAATGCCCTGATTTTTTCTGGGAATTTTGTCAATATGTAGGGCTGTATCTTACAGTCATAGGATGGGAATAATTCATGAGAGCAACTATGGCTGCCTCCATTCATATAAGTAAACACAAATATTCAAATAAGTAAAATGCCCCATGCAGATTAAATTATTTTGTGCCATTTACAAAACAGTTACAGAACAAATGAGCATGGATAAAAGCCCTTGTTACAGATTTGGTCTATTTTCCTTTAAAACAACTTTAAAATCTGTGTTAAAATGAGCATCTTTGACACAATCAATGTAAGTGGTCACAATTTTCGCAAACTCAGCTATCAAGCCTTCATTAGTTTGTGTTTACATCATAGCCACAGAAATGTCAGATGCTATTCCTCCTTTCATTACCCATCACTTTCTCCTGGATAGACACAGTAACCCTTAGAAACCTGCTGCCCCTGTTCCTGCGTATCTTAATTACTGCCTTTGTTTCTTAGTGACCAGTTTTCTGTAAATATGTAAAGACGGGCAACATTAAGCAAACCTGCAATGTGAATTTCCTTTTACACAACTAGGACTCAAAAGATATTAAAGCATATGGATCATGATTATAAAATAAAATACCAGCTTTTGTTTCAATCTTTCTCATCATAAAACTGGTGACAACCAGAAAAACATATATTATTGCAAAGATTTAGATCACAATGTTTTCCCTGACTTAAAAAAAAACATGCTTTGTTTATCTCACAAAAAAGTGAAAGAATACTGGAATAGGTTTTGATATGAAGAGTACATGAAGCTAGCATCTGAGAGTTCATAAGAACAATCCACCTAGGATGTCTGAAACTTTTGCAGTTCAATGTAAACTTAGAAGACTTATATTTAGGACTTGTGTACCTTTATCAACAATAATAGAATAAAAACACAAATGGAGGGAATTCACAGAAATGTCAGTAAAGAAAAATGTCGTAAAAATGTGATAGTTGTGCCGACATATTTATAGACCAATTTTCTGGCATTTTTCTGCCTCTGCCATAAAAAATGACATTAAAAAGTCCAGCGGTGGCTATTTTTGTGTTGTATGTACAATGTTTTTGAAGTCTATTTGGAAAATTGCAATAATTTATTCACATAAAATACTTTAATCTCTATTAAAACATAGAAAAGTATCCCTTATACACTAAGAGAAGTACAATCATTATAAAAGTGTTGATCATCACATACAGTACATTTCTATATATTTCTAATTAGGATTATTGCATATTAATATTTTCATCAAAACTAGATGCATCAGTAAGACAAATATCACACTACTCTGTAGCAGAGGACACAGTATTTTAAGTCTTTATTTAAAGACTTGCACAAGGTTCCCAAATATATTTAATGTAAAACGATTTGAGAACTGGAATTTTTGAGTAAGTGGCTCAAACAAATTCAAACAAAAGCTGATGCTGCCATTAGCTTAAATGGAAATTTCCAGCTTGTAACTTTTTATTCTTTTTGGTGAAAATGATAAATATCCAAAAAACAAAAATCTCAATTTGCAGAGGGAAATGCAATTATTTCATCAAAAAATCAGCCCTTATGTGCTGATGTTTGGTGTATTTCAATGCCATTTGTTAAAACTGCTTTATAAAAAGGGACTTACTTAGAGACACAACTGTACAGGTATGGGATCCATTATCCGGAAACCCATTATCCAGAAAGTTCCAAATTACTATTACATTGATTCCATTACAAGCAAATAATTCTAATTTTTAAAAATGATTTCCTTTTTCCCTGTAATAATAAAAAAGTAACTTGTACTTGATTCTAACTAAGATAAAATGAATCCTTATTGGAAGCAAAACAAGCCTATTGGTTTATTTAATGTTTAAATAATCTTTTAGTAGACTTAAGGTATGGAGATCCAAATTATGGAAAACCCCAGGTCCTGAGCATTCTGGATATTGGGTTCCATACCTGTATATGTATTTATACACTATCATAAATGTAGCATATGTTTTCAGGGAGAATTTAAATTAATATAAAGGCAAACGAAGGTGAGGCCACAGTAAAAATGCCTACATTCAAAGCAAGTGTCTCAGAGACAGCTAGTAGTCTAAAGCTTGTCTCCCACAAGGAAAACACAAGGAGTATGCAACTTTCCATAGAGAGGTTGTATTCAATAATAGAATTATAATTAGAAATGAGTAACAGAAATAAAATCAATTCCAAAAATCTATTAAATATATATATTTGTATTTTTTTGAGAAATCTATATTTGTAGTTTTATTTAAGAAATACATTACTTGCTGTGTTAAAATCTTTGCAGTTGTTCTCCACTATTAAGAGATACTTATTTCTACAAATAACAATACTAGCAATGTTGTGCACTAGTTGTGGCAAGTATATCAATAGTCATACAGTTTGAGAGTGTATTATGCCATAATGTGATTGCATAAAATATAATGTAATATATCCTAAGGTCAGGATGCCATAAATTAACCACAGCGACCACACAAAAATTTTTTGGGTTAAATGTCAAATGTTTTACAGTTAGGCAAAAATTTAAAAGTTTCCCCAAAGTATATGGAGTATATTCACTAGATACAGAGTTCATTGGTGTGGATTAAAAAAATCTATATGTAAGAAAATCCTTTCAAACACAAAAAGAAGGCCTAATACATCTTGTGCTTGATTGCATTTAATCATTGCCAACTATATACAGTTAAAAACTTAAGGCTTACCTACAAAATATAAAGGGGTATTTGTTCCTTTTATGTTGCCTGGATTTTATGTATATAATTTGCAAATAAAATAACTAATAAATGCAGTATTATTTTCATTTGTATTTGTAAAATCATTACACTAATAATTATTTGTAAAATAATGACAATGCATTCAGATAAAATCACAATCAGTGATCAGTTACAAAATCACGTAAGAAGACTATATCAAAGAGGCAAGATAACATTTTGTTTTCCTTGTATTTATGAAGTGCATCAGATGCACATTTGTGGATACTACCTAATTAATAAGACAGATTAAAATCTCTTGACAATCAATTAAGATTAACAACAGAAGTCATTCCCCACCACTTGAGCTCTCTCTCCTGTGCCATGAAAACCAGGGTCGTGAAACTTTAATCCTGTTATCTACAGCCTTCTCCATCAGCAAAGCCTACAGATTAACACAGCAGACATTATCGAATTTACAACCAGCCGTTCGGACATCTGCCCTACTTTCAAGCAGTTAATGGAAAGGGGACTAATCTGGTTAAGAGCTGTAGGACTAGTTCATAAATCTTGGCACAGGAGATAGTTAAAGCTGTCATGTCTCCCAAGCAAAGCAGGCATGAATTAAACTGTCAGACTGCGCATTTCTTGAGGGAAGCCAGCCTATCCAAAAAATGGATTAATGAGGTACTGAGCCCTAACATGAGCAACGTCAAGCTGACAGGCTGTTTAGGGCTATATGGAGGAGTGGTCATTATGCATATAATAATAGATTGTGCTGGGAATCTCTTCATACGCATTGTTAGTCTGCTTAACCATTTTCATTGCCTGAGGTGTAGAAATTCTATTCAACAAATCAGTGTGTACCAGTACAGAAATAATTTCCAAGAAACAATACGATATGCTGGTATTAAACATAGCTAATTTTAAAAAGATATATGTAAAAGACAAATGTTTTATTTCCAAGCTATTCATTGTAAATATCTTGAAATGTGCAGCTTATTACTGATTCCTAATTAGACAAGAAAGGAAATGTATTATGCTGCTGGATAACAAATATTAATTGAGCAATATGTATTTATTGTATGTGATAAAATACTTTATTTTATTTTTGAAATACTGAATGACAATGTTCTACTAACTTATAATGTTAGGGAAGAAAAATCATAGCTCAGTGTTATGTATAGCCTATAAAAATAGCATAAATTAATTTTAATATTAAGTATACTTATTATGTTATTTTGTACAGGCAAAGCATTGATCTAAAAATCAGCATGGAAATAGACACTGTTTGAGCAATTTACTGTTAGGTGCATTATGTACCACAACTGGCAGCATTTAGAATACTTTCAGTGTCATGTGACAGGAACCAATGAATGTCAGTCTTCACTTTTATATATGCCACAGCAGAAGAAGTGATCCACAACTGCAAGACTGTCATCCTAATTATCTTTCAAGCATTAGTTGTGCCTGCATTATACTAATCTGTGCCATTCCAGCCCTGTCCAGTTATGTTGTGGATACCTCCGATAATAATGAACATCACCCTAAATCACATCTACAAATATTTGACATTCACCAGTAACTTAAACTTCATAGGCATAGAATTAAAGAACTGGCACCCCAGATAAAAAAAATCCTTATGCGCATTTTGCCCATCTGGCTTCCTTAAGGGTGAAATGCACATTGGGATTTGGTCCCTGGTAGATGAGGACTTTAAAAAAATGCGATATTGATGCACCTTAAAGTTCTAATAAAAATTACAGGTATGGGATCTGTTATCTGGAAACCTGTTATTCAGAAAATTCCAAATTATGGGAAGGCCAGTCCTCATAGTCTTCATTATAAAAAAATAATTCTAATTTTAAAAAATGATATCCTTTTAGATATAAGATATAAGCAATCCTTATTGGAGGAAAAGCAACCCTATAAGGTTAAATATTGTTTAAATGATTTTTTAGTAGACCTAAGGCATGACGATCCGAATTACAGAAAGACCTCGGGAAAACTTCATGTCCTGAGCATTCTGGAAAACAGGTCCTATACCTGCATATATTTTAAATATTATCATCTGACTGAGTACTATTTATTGTAATATTTTTTGATAGATATCTATCTGTCATACTATTTATTCCATGGGATTTCTTTCATTGCCAATAATATAGGATAATCATTGATTCTTCTGGTATTGGGTAAACAGGTTTTTATTTTGGTAACAGCTCTAACCTTTACTCTAATTACAATGCTTTAATGAATATGTATTAATTAATAAGGTGTATCTGTTCATATGAATATACCTGGGTGAGCCCTCAATACAGGTATTTCTCTGTCTTTTGTATGGATTTTCTGTTGAATTATAAAAAGGCTCCACCTACTTAAAGCCTGCTTGTTTAATTGCTACTTATCTGGGCTGCCGTATTCTATATTAGCAGTAATTACATTACATTAACATTTATTTATAAAGCGCCAACATATTCCGCAGCGCTGTACAATATGTGGGTTACATAGATTGGACATACAGAGTAACATATAAAGCAATCAGTAACTGATACAAGAGGTGAAGAGGGCCCTGCCCAAAAGAGCTTACAATCTACAATTAGCAGAGTATTCTAGTTCTAATTAAACCCAATAGGATTGTTTTGCCTTTTATAAAGATTAATTATATTTTAGTTAGGACCAAGTACAAGGTACTGGAAAAGGAAAGGAAACATGTGAATTATTTGATTAAAATGGAGTCTATGGGAGATGGCCTTCCTATAATTTGGAGCTATCTTTATAACGTGTTTTTGGATAATGGATCCCATACCTTTACATTCAGTAATTATTCTTAATGGTTTTAAAGTTATTTGTAAATGTAATTGTAAATGTAAAATACCTAGAAAAGACCTGACTTCTGTTAGTTTGTTATAAAGACCAATAGAACAGAAAAAGATAAACAACTACTCCTTTCAGCTCCAATTGCATTTACAAATACATTAAAAACCATTAAAAAGTGTTATGAATGTATATTGGAAAACTGCTTAAAATTACATTTTCTTTTATTTAAAATTTTTTTTTTGGTTGGAGGACCCGCTTTAAAAGAAAACATTCAAGTTTGAAGGGTCTGTGGAGACCCCAGCAGTTAAAAATCATCATCCTATGGGCTGTACAATTTATTTTGTTACTAATAACCAGTGTCAGTGACACATGGGAAATGCATCATTTAAGAATGCCAAGCAAAAATAAGTTTCAAATCATTTATAAGTCTAAAACATGCAAATAACCCTACCGATATACTTGTTCCCTGAACGGCGTACATTACTGTGTGAAGATAATAGAACCCATATATTACATGCATTACAGATAATATGCTCAGATCCAGAACAGAGCATGTTTAAATATTAATGACTATGTATTATGTTACTGCTAGTTTTGTTGTTGTTCTGTATCGGTAAGTGGTAAGTCAGCCTGTAGCATGACATATGGCCCTATTTATCAGTCATATTTTTGTGATTTGCACATCTTCAATTGCATGCAAATGTTCCTGGGTGATTAAGTAAAGCCATATGTGAAAGACCATAGGAGGACTGATGGAATGGTTTCTTCAAAACAGAGCAACTGTTAACTATTGACATACTTTTATGTTCCCAGAAAAGTACACACATACACTAGACTCGTCACCCTGCTTCATTCTGCACTGTAATCTATGTCAATGGAAATACTTTATGAGATATAAAGCTGTGTCTTTGTAACAATGTAACATAAAGGAATTTTATGTTAAGTGCATATATTAATTTTCACATAGCAGTAGTTAGTCTGCTTTCAAAATCATGCACAAGTGCCTCTACTGACAAAGGTTCCCAGTGTTCTAAGTTAATTACTGCAGCAAACTTGTGCCTAAAGTATTGGGCACAGTCCTCATTTTGATGCAACTGTGCTTATCTTAATGCGTTGGCTGCAAGTACATCAGGCACACCTGGGTAAAAAAACATGCCGATTGTATCTGTAATTGCACTTTGCACACTGGGGACCCATAAGTAATGATCCTTTATATATTATATTAATTATATTATTATATTAAAATACCAATCCCATAAAATCAAACACAGTGCCAATGTGTGAGGGGCTCCTCTTAGTAGTAAGACCCAATCTATGAATATTTATATATATATATATATATATATATATATATATATATATATATATATATATATATATATATATATATATATATATATATATATATATATATATATATATATATATATATATATATATATATTAAGGATTGCAGATAAGGATTTTAGTCCCGCCATTAAAATAGAAATTGTAATCACATAGCACAAGCAATCCAAATCAGATATAGTTCAAAGTTCTGGCCAAAGAGACGTAGTGATGTAGCAGCAGCAGTATGTATATGTACAGTATTTTTTGAGTCTTGCCAAATATCAAAAAGGCTGCAAATTCACTCACAGAGCTTTATCCAAATATATTAGACAGAGTGTCTTAGCTGCAAATATTAAGACTGTAAGGGCACAGTAAAATGACAGCACTATTGCAAAATTGCCAATACTTTGACACTAGTCTGATAGCATGCAGTGTTTATGCCAAGTATTAATCTCATTCACTGTGATCAGCCGCAAACAGGTTAAAGCTTCAATATAGGGAGCCCCTTTCATTGACACCAGCACACCGCTTCGCTTCACTTTCTCAAGAGGCTGTGCGCAAAAAAATGCGTCATTTTACAGGGACATCAGTTTAATTTCCATAGTAACCCACTCGCTTCCAAAGGCATATTGACATTAAGGATAAATAAGACATTTTTAAAAGAAGAAAAATGTGCTTGCATCAAAAGGTATTAGCATAATCAGCACACTAGTCATAAGGCCAAAAAAAATGATCAAAAATGGGACTAAATTCTATATTTATCTTTTAGCCACTTGCCTAAGAAACCTGTTTATAGTAAAGCCCTCTTCACCTCTTGTATCAGTTATTGGTTGCTTTATATGTTACTCTGTATGCCCAGTGTATCAAACCCACTTATTGTACAGCGCTGTGGAATATGTTGGCGCTTTATAAATAAATGTTAATAATAATAGTTAGCATATACTATCCTACCATGCATGAAAAATTACATTAACTTTAATATACACAGTAAAAATGAACATAATAGACATCAAGAACAACCAAGATTACCACAGGTACTGGGAGAAGTATATCATAGATTAATCTCAAAATAATGTTCAAATAATTATCACAAATAAGGGAAAAACTTTTTTTGAAAAATTAATCTTACAAAAATGACTGAAAATTCAACTGTGCATTAAGGCCAAAATTGGATTTGTAGGTGTTTCAATTAAAAAAAACATGATGGAGGAGTTTTTGATCATCTAACTCTCCTCCACTTACATCACTATGTAATCTATCAATGCCTTGGAATGATGAACTACCATTATGATAAAAGTATGTTTGGCAATGGAAGATGTTAAATTACAAGTTTGTACATCAAGTATACTGTATGTTCATAAATCCTCTGTTTGAATTGTCTTTTAGTTTTACATAACTGCACAGTCAAGTAAAAAGATAGATAACATAAGTAGTTGTACAATTAATATGATGGAGAATTTTAAATTGAGCCTCGTCTTTGCCAAACTGTTTAGAAAGGTTAATCCACGCCCACTTTTCACATGTACAACATTGGAAACTGTCTAGATTATTGCAGCACATTTCCTCAGATCTTCTCCTAAAGTGACTCTGAGTTTCAAAGAACAAATGCTCCTTAGCCTCAGGTATTGATCATTAGGTATACCTGATACTGTTACTTTTTTTTTTATAGTTTATCTACCTCAGTACACTCATTCAAAAATTTCAAGTAGTTTGTATAAAATTTTATGTAAAATGTAAATTAAACTCATTAAAATTCAATTAGTGATCAACTAAATTTTTCGACAGCCAAGGATTCACTGCAAAATTCTGCATTTTGCCCTTGGCTATTTTTTTTTCATCTCAAAATATGGAAAAGCTATTTTTTTTTTTAAACTTTTAAAGACCCCTTACATGAAAAACACCATATTGTAGGTCTTTCAGATAATAGATCCCATCCCTGTGCTAATTTCTGGAGATCTAGGAAAATAATACTAATGACACATCTTAAACAGATAAATTAGTTGACTAGTTTAATGTTTGATGCATCAGTATTTAGTCAGTGACTAGTTCATTGGCATAATATAACCTGAAGGTTAATGTGACCTCAAACTGAGCATAATGGCTCTTGAGAGACTAATAATGACAGCAGTGTTGAATTACTTTCTTACATTTTTTTCAGCTCTGTTCTCTCTCAATCACTTTTGCATGGGCAAAAGTTTCTGGTAATGCATCATTTATAAATTACCTTGTTAGCAGATAAAACAAAATACTGCTTTGAAAATAATATAAACTCCTGCTGTGGACTCCAGCATGTTTGATGGAAGTCCATCAAAAGAGTCCATGGCTTAATGGAGGCTGTTTACGTGGGGACTTCGATCTGTACCTGCTGTCCCCTGTCACTCCCTGGAAACTTGGCGGCAGATGTTGTTGCGTTAAGTTGCCTCTGAAGTAGATTTCTATCCTAGTCTCCTCACCACAACAGAGTCAGACTACATCAGATCTCTTTATTTGTGCCGCAGGCAAGTTTGGGAGCACAGCTGTGTCCACCATCTCTTTACCTTTGGTGTTTAAGCCCCCCAGGCAGCAAGTGTGAGACCAAAACTGTTCTGCCACTCTTAACTACATCTGCTGACAATCCAGCAGCCTTGCTGCAGGCTGGTAAAGACCCACGCCTCTGCTCTGAACAGATGTCAGAGACAACTGCTAGCTCGCACCTGTATCAGCTTCCATAACCTTGTGGTCTGCCAGCTGAAACATTTATGACTCAGAGGAATTCCAGCGACAATCAAAGCTCTACCCTGATTACCGACATAACTGTGTGCGGCCTTCTCAAACACCGGGCCACACTCAAAACAAGCATGCAGCAGAGGGAGAAAACAGAGACAAGGAGGGGGCTGAAAGGAGACAGGACAAAGCAAGCACAAATAAACCATGACAGACTTTGATAAGCCCTGCAAAGGTTTCGCTTCAGTTGAATTTTGGTGTAAATTAAAAAAAGATAAAACAGAAACCTGAACAAAATATACTAATATGAGAGAATTTTTAGACAGTGTATTTTTGTGAAAGAGAAAAATTGGTTCTGATAATCTATTTAGCAAGAGCAGTTTATTTTGGCAGTGTTTTTTGGCAGTGTTAAACCTTCTGTCAAATAAGCAGAAGATACAATTGCCCTATCATGCAGGTGACACTCTGAAGATAATGATTTTATGTTTATGTTGTATCCATCTATATTAAGCAGTACATTTTGTCAGGGCAGTTGAAACCTTGCCAAATATTTGTTCTCTAAAAGATAAAATATGGCAGCTAGCTAAAATACTACAGCGAGCAGAGTGTCTCCTTCAAGAGCACTGATCATTTAGAATTGCACCTTTTGTTTTTCTATTAAGAATTTGGCCTAAAAGTCTGAATAACCTGCAGATCCTCTAAGCTGAAAAGAATAAATAGTTCTGACATTTTATATCGGTCTTCAGTACATACACTGCACATGCATTCTGCCTTTTGTTGCAGATATCATTATGATTACTCTTAAAACACAAATAGGGGGAAATGTAATACATTTAGTGCACTATGCTTTATTACACAGTTAATGCACTAATTAATTAAGAAAGTAACCCGATGACTGGTAAGGAAGCAGGGGCATGGCAAAGCCATAGGTTTTGTGAAGCCACTACCAGTTGGTGGGGATTGGTGGTTTTGGAAATTGCAGGCAAAAGCATCAGTAGGGGTATAAATAGTGAGAGGATTTTCCCACTTCCCACTCCATTTTAGGCACCACAGTTAAATGCTCACCCTCCCTCCCTACACAGGTGTTGGTACTGAAGTGTTGGTGGCGGGGCGGTTGAGTCCAGGAGGCAATGGTTAGTTTAGGAAGCGATTCCTAATCCTAAATTCCTCTCATCTTGCTTTAATTTTACTTTCCAAAAAAATGTTTTCTGGTGATTTGGATTTCTGTATCCAATGTCTACTAAAAAAAATCTGAAACTTTAAATAAATCCAAGAGGATTGTTTTACCATCAATATGAATTCATACAGCTTAGTTGGGATCAAGTACAAAATACTGTTTTATTATTACAGAGAAAAAAAGAAGTAATAAAAATATTTGTTTACAATGGACTTATTAGGAGATGGCCTTTTACTTATTCAAAGCTTTCTGGATAATGGGGTTCTGGACAAGAGATTCCATACCTTTACTGAATTATTAGCTGTATGCAGAATAACATTTTTTAATGAACAATGTAATCATCAAACCATGTGAAGGTCCCTCAACATACAACTGAACAAAATGTACAACTTAACTAACCAGTGACCTCCCGTAGGTTGTGTAGAGACATAAGCAGTACAGCATGCACTGAGCTTTTGGGCCAGCTCACAATATACTATATATAGAATATAAAAGTCAAGATACAAAGCTGATAATTAATTCAGATTTGTATTATATGGCTGCTTAGAAACCAGTGCATTGTGCATCTGAGTTTAATAATTAGCATCAGCTTTTATGATACGCAAATTTCATTTTTTGAGCATATGCATGTCATTACCACTCGTAACAAAATGAAAGATTGTCACCCCCTATGCACAACATTCAAGACCTGAATCATTACTATTACTGAGATTTAAAACATTAGGCTGGTGCAGTAAGGTCAGTATGCAATATTAGTTCTGTAGGTACCAACAAACATAATCCAAAAGATAGAAGGGCTCATTGACATCTACAAGTGCAGTGGGCAAATTGAAATTTCAAACACAAGTTTTTCCCCACAATATAGTGCTTTCAATGTCATTGCAGTCACAAAGGGCCAATGCTCTTGACTCAATTGCAATGCATCTACTGCAATTGCATTCAACTTTGTAAAATTACTGCAACTGCATGCACATTCAATGCAAATCAGACACAGTTGCGACTGGTCTTCGGCGTGTGAGTGACTTGTTAAGTGCAAGTGTGCTGCACCTGGCATGAAGGGAACCCCTCACCACCACCTACCACCACCTGGTCAGGTGGTGGTAGTAGCTCCAGGGTTCTCCTATGTCAATAACAACACTCAATTTGGACTTGAAGGCAGGAAGGACTGAGCAGCACTAAGCACAACTAAATGGAAGTGCAAGGAGCACATTTTTGATGCAAATGGTTTTGTGTACAATTGACTGTAAGCATGTATGTGTGGTAAGTGGAACCAGATATATTGTAAGTTTTTACCTTGGTTAAATTGAAAGTTGTGCCAAAAAGAAATTATATTTGTATGTACTCATTAGTTCAAACCAAATTCACCATCTTTGCAGACCAAAGCCAGATGGATAATTTTTTCAAGGCATTTATACATCACAAAAACCCCACTTATGGGCTTACTTTTCAATTTACGAGTTTGCGAATTTGAGTTTGTTTATGTTAATAAGGAAAACTCGTTCGAATAAAAAAACCTTGGATTTTCAATTTTCGAATAAGGATCGAAAATTTGAATATCCTGAATTAAAAATATGACTTGACTTTGCCTAGGACAATTTAAGTTTTTGAACCATAATCTGGAGTTTTTTTAGTGCAAAAAAACCTTAAATTGTTTAGAAAAATCAAACTTAAATGTTGATAAAGCAGAATGTTTTGGCTTGCCCACATTTCATGCAGCCAAACACATAACTGCAGGATGAAATGGCCCCACAGTTACCCAATGAATCTATATAGATCTGACAAGTGCCACAGTACAGCAGTACCAACATATTTTAGCATCACATATAGCAGTATCTTTAGTTAACACCCAAGAGTATTGTAGTAACAGTGACAAAACGTGCAACAGATCTAGTAACACATAACAATAGATTAGTAGGTAGCATTTACACTCTAGTCACCTCTAATTGGTTACTGTGTATTACTAGACTTGGTGCAAACTTTGTGACATTTGTTTCTTTTTGTCCTATAAGTATAGTATAGATGTTAGTATCCAACAATAATATATATCTTACTTATGGAACATATCCTAATAGACTAAGTAGATAAGGATAAAAAAGTACATTGTTAAGGTAATATTTACAGTTATTGTTTATAGTAAGCCCATCACCAATTCAAGGGCAGCTTAATCAATTCAGTAAATTGGAGGACTTTGAATGTGACAAGTTCATGCTTCTGAAAGGTGTTAAATTCTTTAATTGTTCGAGGAAAAAACAGGCTTTTAACCAGACGTTTTAAAGCATTTATATTTTATTTTTTATGTTGGTGCATTTAAAGTCGCCACTTACCTTTTTGCCAGTAATGATCAGTTAACTAAAAAACTAGACTGACCAATGACTCTGTTACTCTTGGGACCATCATCAAACCTGTGGGTTTACTTTCAGGTATTGATCCAAAAAATCAGAATCTGGGTTGATCAGACAGATTAGTTTTTTTGCTTTCCATGTAAAGTTGTACATGGCCTCAGGTTGCCACCTGACCATTATGATTATTGGGGTCATATTTACTAACACTAGAGATAAATATCTCTGGTGGTGTTTCTTATAGCAACCAACAAGCTATTACATTAACTTAGAAGTTAGAAAACAATAGCAAAATTCTAATTGGTTGGTATAGGCAGCATCACTGGTTATATTTATCTCAATATTAGTTAACACACAGTTTGGTGCTCATGTTATTAATAGGCAAGGAATATTTGGCAAAATAGGTGACTACCATAATGTAGCCATGTGTGCATAGTTTAATACATATTAATACATATTTATGTAAACACATAGTTTAATACATATTAATACATATTTATGTTCTACTGCATGAATAATACTTCATTGTTTGGTGTTCTTTGGAGCTATCATCAACATCATCATTTATAATGCTAGCAGGTAAAGCAGCACTTTATTAGGAGCTATACACAAAGAAGTCCAACTAAAAAACATTATATTAAATAAAAAATGGTCCTGTTTTGTTTATAACAATGCTAATCATTTTTCATTTTTAAATGATCTATGCTTAAATTTCTTAGGGTTACCTCATCTCCTTGCTGAGGCCTCATCAAAGACACTCGGTCATACTGCCTTCTTAATAATGCCCAAAGTGCATCAAGTCGTCCCTTTTTAAAAAAAAAAAAAACAGTGTTATTACAGTGTTTTAAAAGTAACAATAAATATTTCTGTATATTTCATTTCATGTATGTATATTTCTGTATATTTCATTTTCATGTATGTTTCTCTTGATTTTCTAGATTTTCTCAAAATCTAAGTTTCATTATTCTTCTTGATCTTTCTTACTGTGGTACAATAAATCTTATCTACTAAACTTTGCGCTGAATGCTTGAATCTGATATTTCCTACCTGCACATAACCTCTAAACTAAGAATTATTTGAATCATCCCTCTTTATTATTCTCAAAATCTTCTCTCTCACAAAGTTCTACACTCTTTTTACTTAAAGGAACAGTAACACCAAAAAATGAAAGTGTATAAAAGTAACTAAAATATAATGTGCTGCTGCCCTGCACTGGTAAAAGTTGTGTGTTTACTTCAGAAAGACTACTATAATTTATATAAATAAGCTGCTATGTAGCCATGGAGGCAGCCATTCAAAGGGGAAAAGGCACAGGCACATAGCAGATAACAGATAAAACACTATTGTATTCTACAGAACTTATCTGTTATCTGCTATGTAACCTGTGCCTTTTCTCCTTTTTTCCAGCTTGAATGGCTGCCCCCGTGGCTACACAGCAGCTTATTATATAAATGATAGTAGTGTTACTGTAGCAAACACTCCAGTTTTACCAGTGCAGGGCAACAGTGCATTATATTTTATTACTTTAAAGCTCTTTAATTTTTTAGTGTTACTGTTCCTTTAAGGCTACACAATTTCACAAAAATGTGACCCTACCTCACTACAGATCATACTAGGGCACTTGTTCATGTATGTATTTGTTTCTGAAGTACTGCAATCCCCTATAATATGGCCTTTCAATCTACCATGAAACTTCTGGCCTGCTTCCCCCCAGAAAAAAATGCTCCTCTACTTCTGGAATCAAGTACACAAGTATGGTATATGTTATCTGGAAACCCTTTATCCAGGAAGCATTGAATTATGGATTGACCATATCCCATAGACTTTTAATCAAATAAAGTTACATTTTTAAAAATGAATTCCATTTTCTCTGTAAAAATAAAACAGTACATTGTGCTTGTTTCCAACTATGATATAATTAATCCTTATTAGAGATAGAATAATCCTATTGGGTTTGATTAATGTTTAAATGATTTTTCTGTAGACAGAAAAAAAAAAAGAGACCCAAATAATGGAAAGATTCCATATCCAGAAAACCCCATATTCTGAGCATTCCGAATAACAGGTTCCATACCTGTAACATATTTCTACTTACATTCAAAGCATTTCACAATACTACTTGTGTTTAGAGATGTAGCGAACTGTTTGCCGGCGAACTAATTTGCACGAAAATCGGGTGTTCGCAAGTTCGTGAACTTTTAGCGATGTTCGCAATTTTGGGTTCGCCTTAGCTGGAGCCACATTTTGACCTCTCACCCCAGAGCCAGCAGATACATGGCAGCCAATCAGGCAGCTCTCCCTCCTGGACCACCCCCGGACCACTCCCTTCCATATAGAAACCGAAGCCCAGCAGCCATTTTACATTCTGCCTGTGTGTGCTTGTTGAGTTAGCATAGGGAGAGAGCTGTGCAGGGGTTTGAGGGGCAGTTTAAGTAGCTTTGCTGACTAGTAATCTACTTTCTACTGCTCTGTATGTAGCTGCTGGGGACAGCTGTCCTGCTGATCTCATCTGCTGTAACCCAATAGTCCTTGTAAAAGCAGTTTATTACACAAGTTTAGAAATGTAGTGTGATTTCTGCCCTTTACAGCACAAAACGCAACGCTGTGTCAACAACGTATTTTTCAGAGAAATTTTTGCCCTTGATCCCCCTCCTGCATGCCACTGTCCAGGTCGTGGCACCCTTTAAACAACTTTAAAATCATTTTTCTGGCCAGAAATGGCTTTTCTAGTTTTTAAAGTTTGCCTTCTCATTGAAGTCTATGGGGTTCGCAAAGTTCGCAAAAGTTCGCACTTTTTGGCAGAAGTTCACGAACGGGTTCGCAAACTTTTTTTGTGAGGTTCGCTACATCTCTACTTGTGTTTACAACTTTCCTTTGTTTTTAAAATACACTTTTTCATTTTATCATCAGTGGGAATCTAGCTTATCCTTGCATACCCCCAAGGTATCATATGGGATACTGGGCACTTCATCTGCTCCTAATATATTTGTGCTCCTAACCCCACAGTAAATTGTAACTTCTCACAGACCGGTCCCTCTGACCTCAACATGCATGTTCTGAATTATTTTTTAGTTTGTTGTTCAGTTGCTGTTCTCCTCCAATTTATTGGTCAGAGCTGTGGAAAATATTGGCTTTATTTGTAACTATAATACAGGGTTTATTCTCAGGAATGCTTGTGACCTGGGATTTTACAGATAAGGGATCTTTCCATAATTTCTATCATCATACTTTAAGTCTAAAGTGCTACAGGTACAGGACCCGTTACCCAGAATGCTCGGGGCCAAGGGTATTCCGGATAAGGGGTCTTTCCGTAATTTGGATTTCCATAGGTTAAGTCTACTAAAAAAATCAATAAAGCATTTTTTAAACCCAATAAGATTGTTTTTCATCCAATAAGGATTAATTATATCTTAGTTGGGATCAATTACAAGGTACTGTTTTATTACTACAGAGAAAAAGCAAATCAGTTTTAAAATTCTGAATTATTTGATTAAAATTGAGTCTATGGGAGATGGGCTTTCTGTAGTTTGGAGCTTTCTGGATAACGGGTTTCCAGATAAGGGATCCCATACCTCTACAAAAAAACATTAAACAAACCCAGTAAGATTGTTTGCCATTCATATGGATTCATAACATCAAGTACAAGGTACTGTTAATTATTTACAGAGAAAAAATAATTTATATTTGTTTAAAATAGACTGCATGGGAGATGGCCTTCCCATAATTCAGAGTTGCTCAATAACCAGTTTCCACATAAGGGATGCCATGCCTGTAATAATAATAACATTTAAGATGGCAGTTTATTGTCACAGAAAATAGGATCAAATTGTTCCTTAAACTTTGAATTTTAACAACGCTTACCTTGATAGGTGTGTACCATTTTGTTTGGTGTACTTGTGAGGTAGGCTTTGGTTTTTTAGGTGCTGGTAAAGGCAGCTGTTCCTCCTCCTCCTCTGGCATTGTCACTACAGCATTTTTTGCTTTTTCCAGCCTTGCTCCTTCATCTGTGGAACCTTTATCTCCCCATCGTACCTAAAAAAATATACACCAGATTAAATATTGTTTACTCAGTGTGGGCAAGATTTTCACTTCATATTGTTCCCATTGAGACTTGTATAATAATTAATCTGTTTCCTTATATTTTTTTTTTATAAAGGAAGTGCTTTTCAAAACCAATTCAGTTCCCCTTAAAAGAGAACTAAAGCTTAACTAAAGAATTGGGCTAGAAATGTTGTAAACTATGTTTTGTACCATCCCATGGCAACCACAGCCCTACGGCAGGGAAGATCTGTGCCCCCAGAGTTGCCCCAGTAGCTCCCCATCTTCTCATATGGTCTGTGCTACTGTCATGTACTGAGCTTAGGGAGTGACTCACAACATACTGCTTATATAGAATATAAATGTCACAATATAAGGCTGATTAGTAAATAATACAGATTATTATTGCATGACAGCTCTGAAACCAATGCAGTTAGCATTAGAAAGTAATAACCAGCCCTGCAGCATCATCCTCTATGACAGATCAAAATAATTTTCTGCTTGGTTGCATCAGTCCTTAAGCTCAGCTTCTCAATAGCTGCTCAGAACACACTGAGCATGTGCACTGTCCTGGACAGTTCTAACAGGTTTCAGTATGGTGACCCCCTGTGACAACTTTCAAGTACTGAATCATTACAATATATATATACAGTCTATAGAGATGCTAAAACCTTTAGGCTTGTTTAATGAGTATATAAAATATGGCATTTTTAGTCATATTCATTTTTAGGGTTTAGCTTTCCTTTAAACTTCGAGCTGTCTGACTGCTGCTGCTGACTCTTTCTGGCTAAATGATTACGAATAATTACTTGTTTTTATAACCTGTAAGGAAAAGTAATCTAAGCATCTTTGCATCTGGTCTTTATTAATGTATTTGCTTTTTGTAAGGGGAAATATAACTTTTCAAAATACAAGAATATAAGTTACATAAGCTGAAATAGAAAGAACAGATTTTAATGTCCTTCCATTTGGTTAAAATATCTATTAAAAAGCCCCAAAACTGCTCTTGATCCACCCCCCTTGTTTATATCATCTTTAAGAATCCTCTCTGCGTGAGGAGTGGGTGGGCAGATGGGAGGTGCTCATGATATCATGATGATGTAAAATTGAGATAAGCCCTCTGTCCCACTCTGATTTCCTTTATTGTTACTTTTCACACACTGATCAACTCTCTTATTGCCTGCCATGCATTTTATTCATCAGAATATTAATGTACAGAAAAGGCTTATCACATTTATATTACTTTAAACTGTGCATTATTAATCAACATTAACTTTAAATGCTATGAGGAAGGAAGAATAATATAACTAAATATGAGCATTATATAATGTCTCGTTTAAGTATTTCAATTTGCTGTATTTGAGGGCTAGATCCAAATAAAGTGTATACACTTGGAAGATTATAATAAGTAGGGGACTGGGAGCAGGGTTTATCTCCTTTAATTTTGTGGTAAATGTTGTGAAAATTTTGAGAAGACACGTGATATGACCAACTCCTTAGGGAAGGGGTCATAGTGATCTCCAAATTACCAATGTACATCCCACTCTATGTTACTGTTGACTGGATAGGAGAAGAGGTTACGGAGCACACAGCCATAACAAGCACATAAAGTACAGTGATACGTAAAAATAGAAGAAAAAAAAAAAAAAGTACATAAATAGAAATATTAAAAAAGTTAAAGTTATAATCATTTAAGGGTCCCCCAAGATTAAATTCCAGTGGTGCCACAATTCCAAAATTAACATACAGTACAGGTAGAATTAAAATGGCTATGACAGTTACACAAGCAGTACCAGAGAAAACAATGGAAAGACACAACAAAAAAACATAAAATATAATAATCATTATAGGATAGCTTTATTCTAAGGAATCTGTTAGCCAGGGTACGAACTGTAATTCTCACTCATATAAATGAAATTAAATGAAATAAACAAGGAATAAATAATCAGTACACACAATGAAACATGCCTTTGTGTTCTAGGCTATGTTTACAGCAAAATAAACCATAGTTATTTGATCTGTTTATTTTCTGCATACCAGCACTCCTCTGAGCATTTTGCAATCTTACTCTGTGTTACCACCATTTCAAAGTTAATACAATGCAGAAACATGGAGAGATATTGGTTTCTAGGGCATAATGTCAATAAAAGAAGCTCAGAAAGTATTAAAGGGGTTGGCCACCTTTGAGTTAAAATTTAGTATGATTTTGGAGTAATATTCTGAGACAATTTGCAATTGGTCTTTATTTTTTATTATTTGTAGTTTTTTTAATTATTTCAGTTTTTGTTCGGCAGCTCTCCAACTAGGAGTTTCAGCAGCTATTTGGTTGCTAGGAATCAAATTTAAAAGACTGATATATGAATAGGAGAGAGCCTGAATAGAAAAATAGGTAATAAAGTAATATAAAATAAAGTAATAACAATAAAACTGTAGCTTCACAGAGCAAAAGTTATTTTGCTTAAGGGTGAGTGACCCCCATTTGAAAGCTGCAAAGAGTTAGAAGAAGAAGGCAAATAATTAAAGAACTATGAAAGACAAATAATAAAGACCAACTGAAAAGCTGCTTAAAATTGTCCAATCTATAACATACTAAAAGTTAACATAAAGGTGCACCACCCCTTTAAGAAGTTTAATTCTTTTCCATAGTATAGACAGACTACTTACAACAGTGCAACTATTAGTGGCAGCTGAAAGATTATTACTCAGAATGGAAAAAAAATCACACAAATTCCAAAGCTAAATAATGAAGAACTAGCTCATTTGAATAAGAAAAAAAGAGTTAAAAATAGCGTTAACACTGAAATCTTTCTTTACAGCAACTAACATGCCATTGATAGAGCTCTGTGAGATAAATGTCCTCCAAAACATTAAAACAAAGCACTACACATACTATAAGTGGAAGAGAAGATGTTTCTCATATGATTTATAGATCAAATGAGGAAAACAGAATGCATTCTTTTATGCCTTCTTAATTAGGAACTGATGTCATATGGCCAGAGTTCCAGCATTTTTTATTCTTTTTTGCCTGAAGCATTAAGACTAAACAGAAAAGCAGTTCAAGCTACAGTATCTACACTGAGACTTACCTCCATTCTTTTAATGCCACCAACTCCTCGCCCCCCATAATAGCTAGCATCTACAGTTGGCCATTTCTTTGATGGTAATACTTCTTCGGGCTCCTGTATTAAAAGGAAAACTGAGCAAAGGTTAGAATTGACTCTATAAAATATTTCCTACTGTCATATCTTAAATAAAAATATGGAAATATTTCTATTTGCAGTTTTGGAGAAAAAGCATTCAGATTAAAAGGGTCATTTAAAAAGCAAATCCAAGTAAAATTTGCACACAAGCTGCCCTGTTGTTTTTTTACACACAATGCACCATCAGAGCACCCACAAAATCTCATGTGACCTACCAATATGTATACATATTAGCATCTGCATTAATAAACTGTGCACATGTTGCTTTTTGCAGCATTAATGTGGGTATGAGATCATTTTCCAGGACTGGAAACTGTTGTTTGATTCATTCATTCATTCAGTCATTCAAGTCAGTTGATTGTTCAGGTGCCAGAGAGGTATTTATTGTAGTACTTCCTTACACCCCTGTATTTTGTACCTTAAGCAGAAAAAAGGCCAAACCAGTGTTTTAGTAGGAAGGTACTCAGGAGTATGTATTGATACAAGTACCTCTGTAAACAGAATTTCAGCAGCAGCGATTTGCACTTTGCACTGATCCATGCATTATAAATGAACCCTTAATTGTAAGTAACATAGAAATTGTACAAGAGTACAAGCTCAAACCACTTTATTTATTAAAGATATGGCAATTTATTTAATTATTCATACACTGAAAACAAAACATTTGGATGCCTGTGCAGTGCCTGTACAATCAGACCAAACACTGCACAGGCATCTAAATGTTTTGGGGGCACATTCACATGCCACACCGCAGAAGGCCCCTGTCACTCCCTGTTGCACCCTACGCCCTGACTTTCTGGTTCCTCTGCCAGGCTAGGTACTAGTTGTTGCAATGCCCCACCCAGTGGCCAGAGTGCCTGGGGCAATTTGCAAATAGCTACAGGCCTCTGCACTCTGTTTTGGAGCACAGAGACATGTGGACTGTGTTTTAAATCAAACCTGCCTGCAGATTTCTTATCTGGAGCTTTGTGCAAAGACCAGCTAGTACAGAGGGGCAAATGCTTAGGAAATAAGCACCACTGGTGTGCTCTTGAATTTGAATCCCCGGGGGTCATGAATGACTCCTCTAGACTTTTTAATTTTTTTATCTAGGGGTTATGTAATTAAAGGTGCAAAATTTGCTACAGGTATAATTAATTTTATTTAAAAAAACAGCAGCTACCATTTACTGGTCACCGCTAAGGGTTACTGCTAGGGATGTACCGAATTCAGTATTCAGTTCGGGATTCGGACAAGATTCTACCTTTTTTAGCAGGATTCAGATTCAGCCAAATCCATGCTCCTGGCTGAACCAAATCCTTAAAATCACGTGACTTTGTCACAGAAACACAGAAGTTGTAAATTATTTACTTTACGAAGGATTCGGGGTTTGGCTGAATCCAAAAGTAGTGGATTAGGTGCATACCTAGTTACTGCACATGTTCAAACTTCCCTTTAAAATAAGTACTAGTCGAGTAATTTTCTCTATTTCTGTGGGACTAAAACTGGAAGTTATAATGTTGTACACAACTGACCTCTACTGAACTGGTCATTAATAACAGCATATAGAATCAAACACAGTATAAAAAGGAATACTGACCTCAACTGGAACTGGTTTAGGTGGAGGAGGAGGAGGAGGATCTTTGATAACCTAAATGAAATGTAATGAAAAATGTAAAACTATTCTCTTTAATTTACAACTCTCTTCTGACCACAGATACAAACATGCATTTCCTATACAGAATATCATGTCTTAAAGAGATACTGACACCAGAAATGAAATTATTTTTACATCTGTTTAACATTGTCTTTGCATGGCATTTATAATTTTGCCATAAAAGTATTTGTCCAAGCTTTTACATTCCCTATCTGATCCCCCATGTTCCTCTATGAGGGGGCGGCCATATTTGTCCAGCAGGAGGCCGTTAGCATTAGAAGCTGTAACTGACAGGCTGAGAAGGGACAGTCAGGCTGGCAAAACAGCCAGATTTTGGGATTTCAAGTAACAATTACTTACAAAAGCAGCCCTATCAGTAAAAAATGATCAACACGACCTATAGGCAACTTTTTATGTAGATTTATATTTTTAAAAGTTGTTTTTTGTGTCAGTATCACTTTAAAACATAAAAAACAAAGTTTCTACTCCCAAAGAGACATTCATTTATGTCTCTCATTCTCTTCTCTTCTTCTGAAAGCAGTTTTCTTTAATGGCATTCAGCTTTTACCGAAATGTATAGGGTGTTTGTTCTATTTTCCTGAATGCATGGTTTCAGGGGTTTCCAGAGAAGCAATCTTTCTGTAATTTGGGCACTTTAGATAATAACCTTAATATTACTAATGATATTAATATAACTTTCATATTATAAAGATATAGGATTGTTTTGTCATCAGTATGACACAAGAAACCGTTAAATATGAAGAGGGCAGGTGGCTGCTATTGTGAATTAATTCTGTGTTCTTATTAATACAGAACAAGTCTGTGCACTCATGGCGATTATTTTAATTGCCCTACCAACACCAGAAAAGCAGTATAGCCCAGAGATGAGAGTTTTTGTAGGCCTTGTTCTATAAGGTAATTTGCTATCCATGTTGGAAGTGCTTTAGTGGGGCAAACCTTTGCTCCGAGATATTACAAAATTAACTATGGGCAGGTTGCCCATCTGTAAATAATAATGCTGCCAAGGTATTTTATCTTTGCTTGAAGTATGGGTATGGGAAAGTTAGCTTTCTCAGACTAACTTGAGTTATTTATATATATATATATACACAAATATGCTTTTTTCATGTTTAAACATCACAGTTAATGGGCCAGATTTAGTTACATTTTTTACATAAACATTTTTCTCATTGAATTTAATCTGGTCAAATATATTAGTTATTAGAAAACTTTAGTATTTACTGCTTTTCCTGCTCTTATAAAAAGGGTCAGAATTTTACTTTTTAACCTTCCTTCCAGAAGACACACTAAGGAATGATACCTTTGGAGGTTCTCTATAAAGTCCCAGTTCATGAATTTTTGAGACAGCACAGATGTCTAAACAGAAAAGGCTCCCTCTAATGCAGGCACACTGCCACAAACCCACTACCGACAAAAGGGCCTTGGGGATCTTCTAATGTTGCAGATATTTTCTTGAAGTTTTTGGTCCATGACCCTGAGAACCACAAACATTACATCCCTCATAGACTAAAATGAGCAAACATAGCTACGAGATAGTGACACATATTTAAACAAAAGTATAGAGATTTACGGAAGGAAGCAGAAAGATCACAGTATCATGTTTCTCAGAAAACTGCTAAAAAGGAAGTAACAAAGCAGGTCCTGAAAATATAAAAACATTTGCTTGAAATAAGATTTCTTTTTTAGCAAGCTGCAGATTTAAGATCAAACAATTTTCATTATGCTTTGAAACACAAATGTGATTATTATCTTGAATTTTGTTAAAATAAAAAAAACAGAATGTCAGATAATAATGTTTACATTTATAGCCTTTTAATGTGAGCTATTGATATAGTGCAGAACAATAGATAAACATTGTTTTCTAAGAAGGCCATTTACTAATGGTCAAAAAAAAATTTCCAATTCGGATTTTTTAGCACTAAAAGTCACAGAAAAAAGTTGCAACTTTTTTGTGATTTACTATGCAACAATACTGCTACAAATCTAAATACAACAATTCGCTAGCTAAAACTTGTCCAGATTATGTTGAAAAATCAACAGCAGATGCCCCTTCCCTTCCAATGAGGATCCTTCTTTGCTTTGAAACTTTGCAGGTTTGCAGATTTTTTACACAGTTTTTTGCTCAAATTCGAAAAAGTAGAGAATTTGGTGTGGCAAAAAAGACTTTTCTCTGCACAGACTTTTCCAGTTCTGGCTTTCTAGTAAAAATCAGAAATTCGTGAAAACGAGTTTATTCCAGTTTTTATTGTTATATTTTTTATGTTATATTTTTATCGAGATTTACCTATGTTTCATTTTTTACTTGACAAATTTAAAAAAAAAATGTTATGTGCCATTTTTTGACTGACAAAATGTATGCCAGGCTTAAAGGAACAGTAACACCAAAAAATGAAAGTGTATAAAAGTAATAACAATATAATGTACTGTTGCCCTGCATTGCTACAACTGGTGTGTTTGCCTCAGAAAGACTACTATAGTTTATATAATAAGCTGCTGTGTAGTCATGGGGGCAGCCATTCACAAGGCACAGGTTACTTAGCAGATAACAGATAACCCCATTATATGGGGCTTATCTACTAGTTATCTGCTATGTAACCTGTGCCTTTTCACCTTTTTTCTAGCTTGAATGGCTGCCCCCATGGCTACACAGCAGCTTATTTATATAGTAGCTTTTCTGTAGCAAAAACACCGTTTTTTTGCAGAGCAACAGCACATTATATTTTAATTACTTTAAAACACTTTAATTTTTTGATGTTACTGTTCCTTTAAGCTGCCAAGAACCATTGAGTCATATGGGGGTTTAGGACAGAAGAGGAATAGAATAGTTAGTGATAGCCTGTCCTTGACACATTTTCAAAAGGAAGTTAATCCCATAATTGTTTTATTTTTCACCCAGTTTCAAGGGGAAGCTAATCCTATCATTGTTTTCTATTCCACACATTTTCAAGGGGAAGTTAATCCAATTATTGTTTTCTCACATTTACCAGGGGAAGTTGATCCCATCATTGTCTTCTATTTTACCCAGTTTCAAGTGAAACCTAAACACATTATTGTTTTCCAAGAATGACCGCCAATGCTCCTAAAATGGCTGCCGGAGCAATTGCTGTATAGGAAAAATAAAGAGGATTCATGGAAATTTTGGGAATTTTTCGGCTCCAAAAACAACAAAAACTCAATATTTTCATTCAACCTTACCATTATTACCATGACATTTAATAAATGCAAGAATGATTGTGTTTTATTCGAAAACATACCAAGTCGAGTTGATACTGGTTTCAAGGCCAGAAAAATTATAGTTTTAGTAAATCTGCCTGTAACCTGGTGGCTGAGTTCCACCCTTTCACTGTAGGGTTAAGCTTAGTTAATAAGACAACTAACAACCAATCAAGTATTCGAAAAGACTAGTTTCTCAATATTTTGGCTAGGATAGAAAAATGGAGACGCCCAAGTGACTTGGTAAAAGGGTAGGTTTTGGATGATCCCAACAAAGTTGACGTGGGTAAAGATCCCCACAATTATATTTGTGCTGGGTGTTTTTTGCAAATTCAATTCCTGTGCTTGAAGGGAAACTATACAAAATTAAGCATTGATATACAGGTATGGGACCTATTATCCAGAATGCTCGGGACCTGGGCTTTTCCGGATAAGGGATCTTTTCGTAATTTGGATCTCCATAACTTAAGTCTGCTAAAAATCATTTAAATATTGAATAAACCCAATAGGACTGTTCTGCCTCCAATAAGGATTAATTATATCTTAGTTGGGATCAAGTACAAGGTACTGTTTTATTATTACAGGGAAAAAGGAAATCATTTTTAAAAATTAGAATTATTTGCTTATAATGGAGTCTATGGGAGATGGCGATTCCGTAATTCGGAACTTTCTGGATAATGGGGATAATGGGGATAATACCTGTATTATTTTTTATAGAACATTTATTGAGTCGGGAAAGTTTGCAGCCTCACAGACAACTGCATTAATTTCCCCCTTGTCTGCACTACCATACAAGGCCTTTGAATAACATACTATTTAAAACAAGATGGCACATTTATCGGATAATTTCTGCCATTCTGCCAAAATTATTCATGCAACTGTATATGTAACACAGCACTGTGCTAAGCTACAAGAAGTTAACTTTCAATATGCTGCATATGAAAACTAGACCACGCTCCCTCTTTGTCAGAATTAAGCAAAGCACAAAAAACATACTTGCAAAAACATACAAGTCATAATCTGACTAACTGAAAACATTAATTTCAACTTACCACTTTGCAACAAAGAGGCCAGAACCACCATAATAATGCAATGGCAATCAGGAGTAATATCACTAAAATTGCAATGCCTGCAGCAATGCCATTAGTCTGTGAAGGCAAGAAAATAGTTATAAACATGGAAAAATGTAGGATGTTTTGCTAAGCCCCACAATACTTTAACCTTATTTTTTTTAAATGCATGATTATTACGGATTGTATGTTTCTATAACCATTTGTAGATCTGAATGGTCGCAGTGGGTTTTGTAGATCTGAATGATCACAGTGTCCTTCAATATAAGGAATGTATATAATTATTTGTCAATGCAGTTAATGTTTAACACACATGTACTAAAGGTTATCTAGATGATACTAAGGTTAGGCCTTAATTAAATAGTTGAGCATTGACATCATGCTACCAAACTTAACTCAAGGTGTATTTTTTGTTGCTGTTTTTCACATTGTTTGTGATTCCACTGAAAGAATGGCTACATTACCAGGTTGGTGTGCCTTTCCACTGAATTAATAAAACACCACAAATTGTCTGATGCATAGTTTGTGTAAGACCAACAACACACAATTAATGTTGTGTTTTTTTATATTCCAGCTCTACAAACAATGAAAGAATAGGAGATGACTGGCACTTACACAGCTGGAAGCAGTGATTGTTTGTGGGTTAGTGAGTGGAGTTTTTCCATTGTTTATGCTCACCCAAACTTCCATAGTTCTGCAAGAAAATTAGAATTTTCATTAACAGTGTTTTATATTGATGAATGAATTCATTCTGAAATCACTATTTTAAAACATGCAATATTCCATTACATATTTAATCATTTGCTGTAACTGCAATTTAACAATAAAGCATAATATGGCTTCAGAATTTGGTATTATCTGGAAATTCAAGAACCTGAAATATCAAAACTATCTGAAATATGGCAATGCAATTTCCCAACGTGTCTATTTACACCTTGTACTTTATGCTAATGAAGATCATTAGTAAAAGTCATTAGAAAGTCCTTTTTTTTTGGCTAGTCTGGAATAATAATCCCTGAAGGCTTGGACAATGATAAGTATTTATTTTGATTGATTTAAAATTGAGAATTTAGAAGGTCTAAGATACACTTGCCCTTTTAAGAACCATTAAACCATTTATTAGGTCATTTATATAGCAAGAATATTGCATATATAAATAACATGAATAAAATGATGCATGCAGAGGTGCACAGCATCCAGGCAGGGGAGAGCACATGCTCATGCAGTGATTTTTGGCGCTATACAAGGTTTAAAACCTGTGTAATACACTATAGGCACTAGAGTTTAGAGATGTCGCAAACTTTTCGTGCATGTTCGCAATTTGGGTTCGCGTGGCGTTTTTCCGCTGCGTTTTTTCTCGGCCTAAAAACGCCGCACAAGCCACACATGGCGTTTTTCAGCAAATCCCGTTTCCATGGTGCTAATAGTACGAAATAACAAAAAACGCTGCGTATTTCCGCTAGGTCTGCCAGCTGCCTTTGCGTATACATAGGTATAGCTTGCGTTTTTACGCAACATTGTGTCAACAACGTATTTTTCAGAGAAATTTTTGCCCTTGATCCCCCTTCTGCATGCCACTGTCCAGGTTGTGTCACACTTTAAACAACTTTAAAATCAGTTTTCTGGCCAGAAATGGCTTTTCTAGGTTTTAAAGTTCGCCTTCCCATTGAAGTCTATGGGGTTCGCAAAGTTCGCGAACTTTCGCACTTTTTGGCGTAAGTTCGCAAACTTTTTTTTTGAGGTTCGCTACATCCCTACTAGAGTTCCCTTGACAAAGGCGTTGGGGTATTCTCTCATCCAGAGTATCTGCCTTCATATCCTTTTCCAGTCTTTCCACTGGGTGAAATGTATTGATTTGTTTATTGATGGATATTATGATGTTTTTTTATAAATGCAATATTCTTGCTATATAAATGACCTGATAAATAAAAATGTTTTTTTAACTACAGTGCCCCCCTTAAAGATTTTTTTTTCTGGTGTGCAGGGTTTAATTGAGAGTTTTGTAAACAAACTGGTATTCCAGGTATGATATATTTTTTGTATAAATATTTGTCAGCATGACACTGAAAAAGAAAAGATACTGGAGCTGTATGTATATTGGAGCAAGCATTAGTTTTAAAGCTGACCTCTGGCATGTCTGGTCAGCACAGAATGCCCATGATAAGGAAGGGCCTTGGCTGCGAAAGCATTAACAATATCTGCACAGCTGGTTTATGTTGTTCTTTTGCACTAGTAAGGCTGATGTCAGACGTGGCGAAAAACGTTTGCCGAGAATACATCAGAAATGTAAAGTGATGCCTGGAAAGTTTTATCTGCATCCTTCATCATGGACAAATCATGGGTTTAGTAAGCAACACAGTGTCAGACACTCTCTGCTAAGGCTAATAAAATACTCTTGTGTAAGAAGGCCATTGGCTCAAGGTTAGACTTGACCTTCAGGATGCAGTGCAGAATGGGCACTAGTTCATGGGCAGAATATTAATCAGCTGAAAAGAGAGCAAAAAAAATAGTTTTATCTGGAGAAATGGAGCTTGCATAGGCGTTATGACTGTTTTACAAATATGGTGATGTACTAGCAGATTCCTTTAAGGCATTTAACAGAGGCTTGCAAGGAAGGCATACTATCCAGAGCTACACTAATATCAAAGAATAGCATTAATGTTATTTATGTATGTGTATATGAATGTGAATGTATATTTGTATATTGCATATCTCTGAGTATATACTGTTTTTACAAAGGAGAGGTTCAACTTCAAACTCATACAGAGTGATTTTCTTTCCCTAATATGGGGATGAGTGTTGCTGATGCTTGGAGATGCATCACTCCATGATGAAGAGTGGTCACTTTTTATGTTTCTTTTCTTGGTGAGTAAAACAAAAATACTATCTGAGAGATGCTTAGTTTAAAAGTTACTAGTTGCTAAGTTGAGCAAAGCATAATGCCATTTTACAGGATAATTTAACAACTTCTGACTTTTGTTTGACTAGAATCTTTGAGTATTATGAATGCTTATTTGTCAGAGCACTAAAGGTATAAAGTTTCTCCACATCTAGTAACCCACTGCAACAATCAAATGTAGCCAACCACGCCTAGACTGGCTATCTGTGGGTTCTGGCAAGTGCTGCTGTAAAATGCTATAGAAAGTCACTATCTAGTGGGCTAGCTGGGGGTGTTTGAGCCTCTGTGTACTTGGGATGCCAAGGCCTATTTTGACTCCCAGTCCAGGCTTGGCTACCTCTGATTGGTGGCTACGGGATACTAGACAAGTAGCAAACTTTACAATACCCCCTGTGGCTTTACAGACCTGGAGCAAAATTTCAACCTTTTATTACATACCACCAAAGCTAATTTGTAATATTTTTTTATGACTCAAGTCCTGTAATAAGTTTAACTTAACCTCAAGTAACAACATCCAAGAAATTTTTTTAATAATATATATTTAAGCTATCTTGAATAAGCAAAAGTAAAATCTTATAGAGTAACACCCCTTCAGGTCTGCTCCCCTTGTGCCCAGTAGATAAGGCTGCATTGCAAACTTGGATATTGGCTTTTGCCACATTCCTGCTTAGGATTCTCACATCAAATGAATTATGGTTGACATTTCAATCCACGCTAACCTATTTGCTAAGTATTCATTTGCTACTTGTTTTACGAGTGTACAATAAAAGATTGTCATTTTATGATCCATTAAAAGAAGATGAAAAAAATATTAAATAAAATTGTGAAAGACATTTGCTGAAAGTAATAAATAATTTACCTCTAATTTCCACACACTGAAAATTAAACTGGCAACTGTTCAAAAAGTTATTAAAATTATAATGACTGGAGATATTTTCTGATCAACTACCAGCATTAAAATGAATAAATTACTATAGGAAGTTAAAAAAAATGGCAACCCTGATAAGCGATTTTGGAGACTATTTGTAAAGCAAATGGCATTAATGGATGTCTTCAACAAAAATCTAATTAATAAGAGTAAAATAATTTCATTGAACTATGAAAATACAAGTGCATATTTGACAGTAACTTTTTGTAGGAGGTTATGACTTAATGGAGTCAGGATTGTTTTGGTGTAATTACAACTTTTGGGTCCATTAGGTTAGACCTCCTAAACCTGCAATAAGGTTACACATATATACAAAAATATTGTTGTAAAACTCACCCTGCTCAATATGACTCTAAATAAATTTTCCTCAGGCCCCTATGCTCTAACTTAGGTATTTTTACTCTGGGTTGAAGTTCCCTATTGTTGCTTTAATAATGTTAAAGATTCATCAAACTATTGCCATAGCTCTTATGTGCTAATGTCCAATAGACAAAATTATGGACATTTCTAAATTGTATTGTATTTCTCTTTTTATTTTAGGGGTTTACAGCAGCAGTGGGTGATGCTCTTCAACTGCCATTCCATTTTTTAACATGGCAATTAGTTGTTTTCTGCCTCTTTATAAAAACATGGCAAATCACTTTATGTAGTAAATCTATTTTACAAGTTAAAAAAGAAATAGAGGGCACATTTCCTAAAAGAAATACCATCATTTTTGCACTGAATGTGCCATTTTTTCCAGCATCCTTTAGCAATTGTGTCCTCTACTGTCTGATCTTTAATTTGCAAATAGTCACACAGAAATGCATGAAGGTGCAAATTGTGCACACCTTATAAGATACATCACATGGGCAGAACAAGGGTTTCCTTGCACATGCCCCTTACTAGTGCAAAATTCTATCTGCACAAACTAGGGCATCTAATGGTGTGAGGTACATCAGGAGTTCTGTATGTATCAACTGCTCAGGGCTGACATTTAAGAGGATCTAAACCCAATGAATTGATGACTTCTCATACAATGCTTTTGGCTCGGCTACCAATCAGCAAAACCTAGAGTTAACTGAATCCAGGAAATGCATAGATACTATATATACAGTTAAAGTTGCTGACCCACTTTCCCTTTATAAAGTGTGTCTAGCAGTACAAAACTGTCTAAAACTGCTAATATCTCAGAAACTATTAAAAATAGGAAATGGATATAATTTGCAAAACTGCTCAGAGAAGTACTGTGAGTTTTCACCAATTTATGTTTTTTAGATCAGATCCCCTTTGAAGGGATGGTTCACCTTTAAGTTAACTTTTAGGGCACATCAATGTACGATTGAGTCTGAATACAAAAAAATTGTATTTTTTCTACGTTTTAGAACTGTGCGGATTTTCCACGATATTTTCGTTCATTTGCGCGTCTTTTTCATACTTTGCATGACAGTTTGTGCGACAAAATCGTATTTGCCGCAACAAGTACAAAAGTTTCGACATTCATTCAAGCTTCAGTATCGTGACTTTCTTTTGGCCAGGTTGGAGCCATTGAGTCCTTTGGAAAGCTTCCCACATCATGCATTGAAGTGTCAAAGTCAGAAGGGGTTTTGCGCCGTTTACGATTGTTGGGATATGAAAATTTAGTGACTATCGTATCGCCATTCGCAAACGATTGTTTCAATACGAAAATGTCGTAACTTTCGGATTGTAAGTACGAAAAGAATTTTCATGACATTTGCGATCATCAGAAATGATCGGATTTCATGATTCAGATTGGTACATTCGTGAATCGGCCCCTTAGTATGTTATAGAAAGGCCAATTTTTTTTTTATTGATATTTTTAAGCAATTTTTTCCTAGGCATTCAAAGGGTCAAAGGTACAAACATATTAGTACACTCAGCTAATTTAACCAGATTGACTATAGCTCAGGGTAAAAGGTACACATTTGGAGGTAAAGCCTGTTTATCAATGTTCATCATTAATCTAATAGAGTAAATGTTCTTGAAATAACAATAAGTCTTAGGCTTAAATATTGCAATAGTTTAAAAGAAAATTTAAGTCCCTTGGGAGCAAAGTAGTGTTTCATAGTTTAAGAAAAAAATTGGTCTTGTGTAGAGAGTATTTATTCTATATCCTAATAAGTCATAACAGGATTCTGGGAAGAAATTCCTTAAGGCTCCTAGAAAAGTCCCATTTACATGGGTTTATCCTATAGGCTACAGCTCACCCACTGGGTTTAAAGCAGAAGCCAGGATAATAGCTGATCAGATTCCCAACTACGGACTGGTTTCGCCCTTTTTGGGGCTCATCAGTGTAGCGCAGGGTTTTCTGATCAGCTTAGGTAGAGTCAGGAGTGGGGATTCACGAACAAGCTAAAAGGATTGAGGAGACCAGTGGGTCTATAGGATAAACCCAAGTAAATGGGACTTTTCTAGGAGCCTTAAGGAATTTCTTCCCAGAATCCTGTTATGACTTATTTGCATACGTATGAGGCGGTCTCCTCAATCCTTTTAGCTTGTTCGTGAATCCCCACTCCTGGCTCTACCTAAGCTGATCAGAAAACCCTGTGCTGCAGTGATGAGCCCCAAAAAGGGCGAAACCGGTCTGTAGTTGGGAATCTGATCAGCTATTATCCTGGCTTCTGCTTTAAACCCAGTGGGTGAGCTTTAGCCCATAGGATAAACCCATGTAAATGGGACAAAGCCCATGTAAATGGGACTTTTCTAGGAGCCTTAAAGAATTTCTTCCCAGAATCCTGTTATGACTTATTTGCATACGTATGAGGCGGTCTCCTCAATCCTTTTAGCTTGTTCGTGAATCCCCCACTCCTGGCTCTACCTAAGCTGATCAGAAAACCCTGCGCTACACTGATGAGCCCCAAAAAGGGCAAAAACGGTCTATAGTTGGGAATCTGATCAGCTATTATCCTGGCTTCTGCTTTAAACCCAGTGGGTGAGCTTTAGCCTATAGGATAAACCCATGTAAATGGGACAAAGCCCATGTAAATGGGACTTTTCTAGGAGCCTTAAGGAATTTCTTCCCAGAATCCTGTTATGACTTATTTGCATACGTATGAGGCGGTCTCCTCAATCCTTTTAGCTTATTCTATATCCTAATATTGGCTACATAGTAGTCCCATGTAGACCAGACCTTCTCATGGTCATGAATGTTTGCTGTTATGTACTCCATCTCCCTCATATCTCTCACTCTTGAAAGTATGTCCGCAAGCTTAGAAGGTTGTGGATTTTTCCACTTTTTACTAATTGCGAGTCTCGTCGCTGTTAAATTAAAGTTTAGAATGGCAAATTCTAAAAAACGTATCATTTGGTCTTCATTGTTTATTTTTCATAGGTTTTTAATTATTTGCCTACTTCCAACTCTTTGCAGTTTTTAAATGGCGGTCACTGACCCCAGCAGCCAAAGACTTGTAATTTTCTTTACTATTCAGGCCATCTTCTAGTCATTAACGATTCTCTCATCCAAACCACTGGTTGCTAAGGTAACTTGGAACATACCAACCAAAGAGCTGCTGAAACTTCAAACTGTAGAGCTGCAGAACTGAAAATAAAATAACTAAAAAACAACAATAAATAATAAATTTGTATCAGGATATTATTCTCTACATCATACTAAGTGATTTCAAAAGTGAACAACCCCTTCAAGAACAGGGTTCATTTTTTGCATTTTGTATTTAGTATCTTTAGCATCTTAGCATTTTGCATTTAACATGTGATGCTGAGTGAATTGCTACAGACATAAAAGGGAAGTAGGAGTGCACATAGACACAAATGTTGCCCGTGCTGCTTTTTATTGATGCAATCGTTCAACTATTTCATTTGCCTATGTCCTCTGCATGTGTTGAAAATAAACTCTACTGTATATCTTAGAACTGGTTAAAAGAAGGAGCTTGGAAGTCAGATAGTTCAAAACATAGCTTTTAACCCTGTACAGCTGGATAATATGTGTCTTCTAATAAGAACAAGTAACCATGGGCTAAAAAATTTACATTTTTTAGTATCTATAGCATTTAAATGAAGGAACTTCCAGAAGCAATTTATACCATACTTTATACCAAACTACCATAAGAAACACATTTATAATGTAACATAAATTAAATTATACCTACTTGCAGAAATCAAAGCAAACCAGTGGGAATATTTAATAAATAACTATTGCATATATGATATATGTAGCAGTTTGTCTGCAAAAGTTATTGTGGGTGTAATTAAATGCTTTGTTCTTTGGGGCCTAGACATCAAATTAAAAGTATTAAAGCAGTTTTATATCAATGTAACATCCAAAGTTCAAAAATGATATCAATTTATTATATTAATGTTAGGAAATATGTCCTATGTATATTTTGTGTAAGTATTTATTGGGTCTTAATACTAACAAACTGAAATGCAGTTTTGTGATTGTCATCTTTTAGAATAGAGAAACAGTGTAATGGATAAGACACACAGCTGGCTCAGAACTTGCCCGCACATCACTGTTTCTCCAGCGTGTTGTTAATTATTTAAAAGCCGAGTACAGGGTAAATGATCACCACATCTGTCACCCACACAGAGAGAACCCTCACTTACTGCGGCACCAGATGTGTTTATTTTCACCATACACTAACTAGCTACTTAATGTGCTTGATGCCTTAGCCAAAAGTTAATTAGGCAAACAACTAAACATTAGTTATATTACGTGACATTTTTTTAAAATTGGGCAAGCTAATCTGATATCATCAGGAATACAATAAATATAAGTAAAAAAAATAATATATATATATATATATATATATCAAAATAAAACAGCCAGCACCAAGGGTCTTTGTATTTCAAAAAATCTCTTGTGTATTATAATTGCATGTACAACCGACGTTTCGGTCCCTTTTGGAAAAAGGTCCCAAAAGGGACCGAAACGTCGGTTGTACATGCAATTATAATACACAAGAGATTTTTTGAAATACAAAGACCCTTGGTGCTGGCTGTTTTATTTTGATATTTATGTGATATCCCGTGCACAGGGGATATATATATATAGTAATGTAAAATGTATGTTTTTTATGTCATAGATTGATACGATAGTTTTAGCCAATCTTTTGTCCATTAAAATGCTTTATTTTCCCTGTATGTTATAGACAATGCCCCCAGTTTTAATAGACAAAGTAACTGAAGGAACATTATTGCGTTAATGTAACCATATCAACCAATCAGCTTTCAGCATTTACTTGTCATATTTAGAAGAAAAAGGTTGATTGCTATGAGTTACAAGACCTGATACAAACTTTCATTAATTAATCCAAATGTATAATGTTTAGTAAACATGTGAAGTCTTGGAAAAAGTGATTAACAAATGAATTTATTAAAGGGGATGTACACCTTCATTTGTTCATTTTTTATTATTTGTAGTTTTTTTATTCATTTTATTTTTTGTTCAGCAGATCTCCAGTTTGGTGTTTCAGCAGCTATCTGGTAACCAGAGAGACGTTTGAATGAGAGACTGGTATATAAATAGGAGAGGAGAAATAATGAAGACCAATTAAAAAGTTGCTTAGAATTAGCTGTTCTATAACATAATAAAAATTAACTTAAGGGTGAACCGCCCCTTTAAATTCAAAGAACAGCAGTTCCGCCATGTATTATACAAAAAAAATATGCATAACTAGAGCTGTGAAGTCGGAGTCAGCAAAAATGTACTGACTCCGACTCCTAATAAATTTAAATTGTAATGAAAAAAATACAATATGTTACAATAACCTATTTCACAGACAACAGTCAGAAAAATACTTCTTTGCTGTAGGAATAAAGGCCAGTATGTAGTTGTTTCAGTAGTGTGAAGTTCAGCTGAACTATTATAACCTTATTGTTTTTTGTTTACTGTAAATGTTAGGTTTAAGAAATGTTTGTTGTTCCCTTATTAAATAAAATAAAAATTAAACCAATATTTAAACCACTGTCCAATAATCATAATTATTGATTACCTCACTGCTTTACTGTACAAATAAATTCCCCTTTCTTAATGTTAAAGAAGTACTCACTGTCCAACTTCATGAAGCACTGTAACTGGACAAAGCATATACTGAGCCTCAACCGTGATTGGTTTCTGATCTGTAAAAACAAGAAGAATCACAGATTACTGAATGTGTTTTCAAGACGTAATATAACTACCTTCCAAACCTGACAATGTCAGGAGTCTTTTATTAAGCTGCTTCAACTACATGGTGATATTATAGAACAGGGCTATAAAAAAAGGTTCTTACATATCCAGATCAAAATCTTGAAAATCAATATGAAAAAAGGTAAAAAAAAAAACTGAATTGTTAATCCTGAAAAATGTCTAGCTATTTGACCTATGCAGCAAGTTTCCTAATTTAATAACCTGTTGAGTTGATCAATTCAATTAAAACAAAAGGGCTCATTTACATCTGCAAGCGCAGTGGGCAACTTGCACTTTTCCCCTGTGAGTTGAACCTTACACCACTTTCATTAAAGAAACTTTCATCAAAATATGCTCTTTGCGTATAGTCACACTCAGCCCCGCTAAGTCTTTCTGGTGCTGCTGTGTCTAATGATGCATGGAAACCCTAGAGCTACTACCACCTCTTGACCAAGCCTCAGTGCCCTGCCTCAAAAGCTACAGCACACTTGTGCAGATAGAATAGAGTGCACACGTCACTCACATGCCGAACTGGAAGTGACGCCAGGCAGCTTTAGAAAATATTCTGTCCATTGATAAAATCCATTTAGATTGGATCTGATATTTGGAATAACAAACAAGTTCCCATCTTCTTCTGCCTTTAAATAAATATATGACCATGTTATTAATACATGCATTTTTATACATGCAAATGTAGATTTAGATTTAAAACTGAACTGTTGCCTGCCAGAACCTGAGATGCAGGAAGGTTTTATCTTCAAAAATTCTGAGATTGAATGTAATATAGATGAATCCTGTTTTGGGTTTAAGAATACAATAAAGGCCATAAAAGTCACAGCCCTGGTATAGCATGTATACTATATTTGAAATGCCTGGATATTTATACGTATATGTATATGTTAAAAGGAAAAGGAAGTCCAAAAATGCTGCCTCAAGATAACAATAGGGTGTATTTATTCTTTCATTGATAAAATTCTGGCATGATTTACAATTAAAGGTTAACCACTCCCTCCTAATGCAAATTCTGCATTTGCTTGGTGTCCATAATCAGGCTGCATTCTGGATCTTTTTAACTTTCAGACCAATCCCTCAATGTCTCTTATGCTAACAAAACCTTATCTCTAATTCAACTTGATGTAGAGGTACCACAAAGCTCTGCTCTTGGTCTGTTGTTGTTCTCCCTCTACACTCTGGAGCAGATTTTTCGAAATGTTAGTTTAAAGCTTAATATATATATACTTTTCAACCCCTTCATTAAGGATAAGAACCCACAGAGCGACTTACTCATCCACAATAAATGTCTACTATCACGGACAAGTAACCAATCCGAAAATGCTTTCCCCCAGCAACAATAGAATCCCCCCTCAGTCTCTTCAGAACTAAACACAAAGGGGCAGATTTATCAAAATGTGCATTAAGTGAGTTTAATACATAAAAACTCACCCACAATTTATTGATTCCTATGGGATTTTTAGAAACATATTAATCAAATGGTGAGTTCTAACTTTCACCCATTGATAAATATGCTTCTAAAAATCCCATAGGAACGAATAGAATGTGGGTGAGTTTTTATGTATTAAGCTCTAAACTCATATTTTGATAAATGTGCCCCAAAGACTATCTCTTGGTAGTTATGGGTGAAATAATTTGCCGGGCATGGATTCACTGCAAATTTCCACATTTCACCATTGGCCATGTATTTTGTGAAAAATTTGCGTGCAACATATCCACTGTTTTGTAATTTTTTTCTCCATTTCGCTAATCTTATGCATGCTTCACAAATTTTTTGGCGAAGCAAAACGGGACAGATTCACTCATCACCATCTCTTGGGGCACTCGCATAGCACCTGAACTGGCAGTTATATTGTAGTGTCACCCACTGTAACCTGCCTCCTGTTTGTGTCTATAAATTACCCTCCCACTTAAGTTGTAAGCTTTATGGGGCAGGGACCTCCATCCTCTTGCCTCTTTGTCACTTAGCTCTGTCGAATGCTTAGTGCAGTTGTACTTTGTATTCATTTGCACTCATCATTGTTTTTTGTATTTATTTATCTATTATTGTAATGACCCCTGTTTGTTTATTTATTTATTGTTCTGCAGTACAGCGCTGCATACATAAGCAGTGCTATATAAATAAAAATATACATACATGCATACATACATACAAAAGCGGAAGCAACATGTAACATTTGAAATTCTTCGTATAGTGCTAAATGACGTTTTTTTTTTAATATAGTATACTTACGTATTGTTGTCTTGTTCACTTCATAAGTACAAGTAACGAGATTAGGATCATGTCCTAATAAGAATCCATTTCCTCTCAAGACAACTTGAAATTCAGCTATAAAGAGAATAATGAGAATTTTAAATTAGTGAAGCTTTGCTTTGTACATCATTTCCCTTCTTGCCCTGTTCTTAATATTTGTTTTAATCATTTTCAAATATTCAGTTCTGTAATTGCCCTTTTTGTGTTTTTTGACCTCAAAAGAAACAGTGTTGTTGCAGGTACAAATAATGTATCAATCAGAAGGGCCAGTATAAACAAATCATGCAAAAAAATGTCATGATGTTTTTTGCAGCAATTTTTAAAGGAATCAGAGGCATGTTTTTAAACACTGCAAATATCCCTCTTCCATATAAATTCTTTAAGTAAAAGCTTTGGAATATACTAAGGTATGCCAGAGTTGTTCCGGAATTTACACTAACATTTTAAGGGATGCATCAAATCCATAATATTTTAGATTTGGACAAATTTTAAATCTTCCACAAATCTTTTTCCACAAAATATTCCACTAAATACAGTATATAAGTAAATGCCAACTCTAATTTGGGTTAATATATATATATACAGTATATATATATATAGCTGTACTAACTGTATACAGCCATTATAGGTGGTCCCTTTGCACCATATCAGCTTGTTCCCACCTAAAAGTGATACACAGAAAAAATGTGGGCAGGTTTATATGGAGTAAAGTAATCTATCCACATCTCACTGAATTGTAAAGATCAGGCATTAGTTATGAGCGAAACTGCCCTGTTTAACTTCTCCTAAAAATTTGCGAATCTTTCAAAAGATTCTCGAAATAGCGAAAATGTTGCGCGTGACCAAAAATGATGTGTACAACAATTTCTTTTGACAGGTGTCATTGTTACTACATATGATAATTTTTTTTTTTGCCATGGATGACATTTTTTGTCAGCACGCTGAATTTTGCCGCCAATGGTGAAACTAGGAAATTTGCGGTGAATCCATGCCTAGCAAAAAATTTCGCCCATTACTAATCATCATCTATATTCACTAATTTTGCATAAATACTTCTTTTTCTCTACAGATAATGTATGTTACTTTCTATTTCTTAGTTTGTAGTTTGGTGTTGATCTCAAGACTACAATTTTACCAGCTGAAAAGGTATCCATGAACTAGATTAAATATTAGGCTGCAGTTTGTATATAGCTAAAAGCAGAGTCCCAATAAATAGTAAGAGGTAAATAAATATATAACATTTGTGCATGGAATAAGTTTAGTGTAGTTACCCTCAATCACTTTTATTTATTTTTTCGGATCAACATCCTTTCCATAAAAACATTCTTCCATGAATATTTATCTGGCTATAAGGCAGAATAGTCCGAGCTGAGAAGGTTTATTTCATTTGGTACAACTACAAAGTAATATCCAGCAGCAAAAAGGAGAAAAAAAAAAACGAATGCACTCTTCAATCAAGATATAGGCTTTAGCAGCAAAAATTATCTTACCCCCTACACAGACTGAAGATGGATCCACATAGAGTATTTCTGTGCAAGACTTCTCTAAAATCTGTAACACAAATTGGCATGTGGTTTATTAATTTTACAGATACATTAAATGGCTTTATTTTTACACAGTTAACAAAACAGATTACCAAAAGTATAGGAAACATTTCAAATTTAGTATCCATGCAATGAATTACATCTGGCACAGAAATCAGTATAAATGCAGCACACATCATTTTTTAATTAAAGATCCTTCTTCAGATGTGCCATGTGTCCATGTTCAGCATGCTGGAAGCTATTTTGAGCTCAGCTGTTCAACAAATGTTGTGCATTAAGAAGCTTAAACACTGGTATTTGTAAGTCCATTTCACCTGCTGCAAATATGGTGAATCAGTGGCTAAATATTTAATCCCTTTGCCCCTAACTGGAAACCAGATAAGTGACTTTCTGGGGGTGGTCCTGTGTATACGGCCCCTGTATAGCTGCACAACAAGCTGTCTGCTCATATGGGTGAATGCAATGTTGTTATAAACATGAATAAATGCATGTTCATATACTTGGAGATAGATTGTGGCCACAGTTCAAATAGGGGCCCTTGTACAGTTTTGTTTTTCAAGTTCATTGACTGTAGCAAAGCCCCATTTCCCTACCCCAGTTACTTATATCCACAACTATTGAGCACAACGGATGTAAATGCAGCAAATACAGAAGGTGAAGTATGACCCTGGATAAAAACAAATGAAGAAACCTTAAAAGAAAGCTAATAAAGTGGCTATTTAAAATATGTTTAGATCAGAGGGACCTTGCCCCCATTCCCTAAATCTGTGTAGTAGTCGTTCTGGGATGTCCTAATCCAGAGCATTAGTCCAGCTATAGAGTGGAGTTTAGGACACATTTTTCCTGTCACTATATTAAATTTTAATTATTGTCAATAACATTTTAAGAACTGGTTTCCTTAAACTTCCCTAAGAGACTTTTCCAAGATATTTGCCAGATTAAAACAAGCCAGTATCTAAACAACAGTGGCATTTACATTTGTCACCCGTTTAGTGCTCTTCAATTGTTACATGTGAATAACTACATATATTTATGTAAATGCAATGGTTTTCAAGTGAAGCCAACAGATGTAAAATATATGTGGTCTAGTAATAAAAGAGATAAACAGTTTGCAGATGAAGAAGGGACTTAATATTCCTACTAATATTGCTACTAAAATTTGACTTGAAAAAATGATGCCATAAAAATGAAACACGTGGAGTGTTTTATTCCTGCTCTTTGCCAAACGCTGCGAGAATGCTGAAACATTGCCTCATGCTGAAAATGATTGCAGCAAAATAAAAAGAAACAATTCTAAAGAAGAATGAAAAATGTGACACTCTCCAGTGTAACAACCACAATGACTACCCACTGTGCTATCTCTACTTGTAGGATAATGAATTTGAAAGAGAAAGCCATTAACCAGCAAATAAATATTGAAATTGCGAATGACTGAAACCAAAACAAACCACATTAGGTTTTATTCATATGTTTATAATGACATCTTACATACTGGTGTAAGATCTTATACTGCTTCATAAAGGATTTCACAAAGAATAATTTCCTTTCATTGGTAAATGTGCCAGGTAATCTTTTAGTTATGCTTACAAATAAGAGCTGCCTATTTATTATTTCCCATTATTGACTTGATGTATTAAAGGCCAATACTACCTTTTTTTTGTAATGGCCATTTTTTCAATTCTTTAAAATTAGGAAATAGCTACTAAATCAAGTTATCATTAGTAATTAAATAATGGTTGATGGTTTCACACACCCATTGGTTACAATAAAGCAAATTATTTATTTTAAATTGATTTAAAAATGGTACCAGCAATGCATAGTGAAGGCAAAAATGCATTGTGGTACCCAAAGTACTAAGAAAATGTGTCTAATTATTTTATACTGCATACAGACATAAATATATACAACACCAGGCATGACTTTGTGTCATTTTGCATTATTTTCTCTTAATAAATGCTAGTAAGGTATTTAAAGAATCAAAGGTTTCATTTAGCAACAATAGGGGTAAAAGGTAATTGCACCCCTAGCACTGGACTTTGCAGTCAACTCTCTGTACATTGCACCTGATTAAAAATTCAACTCAAGGTGGATTGACCATAGTGAGAGGTATTAGAGCTCTGTTTTTCACACCTTTCATAGGCATTTACTGTAAGTTTAGAATTTCCCAGCCCCTTGTAACCCAAGCCCCCAGTTCTTTTTCAATTGCATATCTAAATGGCACACAACCTAGGGTTAGGTTATCAGATTTGGTACTGTTTGGTACATTATGCACATTTTTATTTAGGCCACTAATACTTTTGACATTCCCTTTGACTACACCACCATTATAACAAGTTAAACTTTGTGGCTGCTGTTTATCACTGCTGTCACATTGCTGCTGTTGTCAGTGGAAAAGCAGCTCCACTACATAACAATCAAGGAGCGGATGAGCCAATGAAAGTGGATATTCTTGAGGAAATAGCTGAAGACAGAGATTCTTTATGGGGGACACTTTTCCATGGGAATTGAAGAGATACTGACACCAGAAACCAGAAACGATAACACTTAGCATGCTATTTTTAATTTTGCCTTAAACGTTCACATTACACATCCAAACCCTATGTTCCTCTATGAGGGGGCGGCCATATTTGTACAGCAGCAGGCCGTTAGCATTAGAAACTATAACTGACAGTTTTAATACATGCAGGTTTAGGAACTTCAAGTACCAATTACTTACAAAAGCAGCTCTATCAGCTAAAAACAATCAACACGACCTACAGGTAGTTTTTTGGTGTCTATATTACTTTTATTGTACCTGGGAAATGGGTGCTAATAGGAGTCTTAAAGGAGACATATCATATAAAAATTAAGATTGTACCAGTGAATTATACTCCTCTAAATGTAGAAGGATTGTACAGGTATGGGATCCCTTATCCCAAAACCCGTTATCCAGGTTCCGAATTACAGAAAGGCCATCCCCCATAGACACCATTATAAGCAAACAATTCTAATTTTTAAAAATGATTTCCTTTTTACAGTTACAATTAATCCTTATTGGAGGCAAAACAATTCTATTGGGTTTATTTAATGTTTAAAGGGCAACAAAAGGCAAAGTCACTTGGGGGTGCCAAAATGTTAGGCACCCCCAAGTGACTTTAATCGCTTACCTTGTACCCCAGGCTGGTGCCCCTGTTAGGAGAAAACAGCACCAGCCCGGGGTACCTGTAGCAAGCGCTTCCTACTTCCGGCTTTGTTCTTGGAACAACTAAGGACAGGCGCATGAGCAGTAGAGTGAAAAGCCGACTTCTCTGTTAATGTTCGGCTTTTCACTCTACTGCGCATGCGCGCGAGAGAACCCGGAAGTAGAAAGCGCTGCAGGTACCCCGGGGTAAAAGGTAGGCGATTAAAGTCACTTTAGGGTGCCTAACATTTTGGCCCCCCAAGTGACTTTGCCTTTCCCTCTCCTTTAAATAATTTTTAGCAGACTTATGTTATAGAGATCCAAATTACGGAAAGATCCCTTATCCGGAAAACCCCAGTAAAACTCAGAGCATTCTGGATAACAGGTCCCATACCTGTACTTAAAAAGGTGTGTTTCGGACTGTTTGATTGAGAAATTCCACCAAAACCCAGCTAAACCAGCCCATCTGTTCCACTGCCTGCAGGCTGAATTCTCTGGATGTGCAGGGGGGCCGGCGGCTCTCAGTACGAGGCACTGTAAGATAGGAACCAATCAGCAGCTGGGCTGACCTGATAGGGAACTGAAGCCTGTCTTTACTTGTCTGAGTGCAGGGCTCTGATTGGCTATCCCCCTTCTTACTGAGCTTCTGGCAGGGACTGTTAGGACACGCCCACCCCTCATTTGAAACACTGACAGAGAATGATAGGATCTATAGGGAGCTCCAATAAAGGGGCCAAATCTTACAGACAGGATTAATGTATAGCCCAAAGTGAATCCAGCACCATACATTACTCATAATTGCCTACAAAATTAGAGTTTTTCCCATTTATCCAATATGTCTCCTTTAAGATAGAGGGTTTTCCAGGAGATACCTACATGCCACCCAACTACTGCCATGTCTGTATCTATGCAGCCTGCCTGACTAATTCATTATCTGATTTATTATTTGATCTTCATTAATAATATCTAAAACTGATCCTCACTAACTTTAAACATTATAAATAAAAGATATAAATGACTCTTCTGCTTAAATTCTGGTGGTTGATTTGTTTTTTTGTGACTAAGTTTAGCTTATTTGCAATAGTTGTCTGTAGACTGACTATACACTGTGTCCCAACAAAAAAATATCTAGGCTGAATAAAAAAAAAATCATCTAGGCTGCAGTGTCCCTAGGCTGTCACAGTAAACCAAGAACATAAGGGTCTAGCAATTTTAGCCTAATCCTTAGGTTTAGTTTTCTGTTAAATAGCCAAGAGCAGAGGTGTTGTGTCTCCCACCTATGACAGTTACTGTATTTAAAATAAAGTCTTTACATTTCTATGCTTGCTCATTTACAATTAATTTTCTTTCATTGTGAATATGGCATTCAAATTGTCTGCTTCTCTTTATGCTACTAGAAAAAAGAAATTGTTGTACAATATGCTTTTAAACCTTGCCAGACATCTGTTGCTGACAGCATGCCACGACACAGTGATGGTTACATTCTGTAATAGCAGAGTATCCTCTTGACAGAGACCAAAGGCACCAGCAGGAGCAGACACACTTACAGAAGGGGATGGAAATACATACTTCGCAAAAGCGAAGTCCACACAGATCTATCTGGTGAATGGGGCATCCTTTTATACACGATAAATACCTATGTTATGTTAATTACACTGAATATATAATATTTACAGCATACTAATATCAAAGTAAAAAGAGCAGAAGAGAAAGAATGGACCTGGATTTCACTTGATCCATTGCCATGTTCTCACATTTCTGTACTTAGGTCAGTTTCATACTAACAGGCTGGTGGCTTACTAACAGGCTAGTGGCTGGTTGAATCAACTTGCTTTCATTTCAACTAAAAAGGGATAAGTATTCTTTACTAACTTTATCAAAAACATTGTGTTTTTTTACTGTTGGGTTTTATTTATTTTTTTTCATAAGTAATTGTTGTTTTTGGAGCTAATTTACAAAGTTTGTGGGATCCATAGGCTTACAGCAGGTTACATTCCCTTGTAATTACCCTCAGCTTGAGGAGGGTGGGGTTTGATTAGTTCACCTTTACAGACTGCATAAATAGAACCACAGGCAGTCCAGTGAGCTGCTTACTAACAGGCTGGTGGCTGGTTGAATCAACTTGCTTTCATTTCAACTAAAAAGGGATAAGTATTCTTTACTAACTTTATCAAAACCATTGTGTTTTTTTACTATTGGGTTTTATTTATTTTTTTTCATAAGTAATTGTTGTTTTTGGAGCTAATTTACAAAGTTTGTGGGATCCATAGGCTTACAGCAGGTTACATTCCCTTGTAATTACCCTCAGCTTGAGGAGGGTGGGGTTTGATTAGTTCACCTTTACAGACTGCATAAATAGAACCACAGGCAGTCCAGTGGAGCTTGCTCTGGTGGTAGGTGCTCTGTAAGTGTTTGCTCTTTAAGTGGGACTCTGTAAGTGGAGTTATAAACTCAGGGAGTTAAACACTAAGGGAGTTAAAAACAAGGTAAAACAAGGTATTTACTACAAGTCCTTACACCTATTTTTGTTTAACTGTTCTTGTAACTGGGAGAATGAGTGGTAGCAACATTGAAGGTCTGACACAGTGCACAGCCTGCCACATGTATGCAGTTGTGGAACAACAGTTCCAAAGTGCATACCTCTGTTGTGGATGTGAGCGAATTGCCACTTTAGAGGCTCGCGTTAGAGTCCTAGAGGAACACGTCGCAACACTGCGTTCAATCAACAATCTTGAGAGGGGTCTCTTGTTAACTGAACAAGAACTAGTGGGGTCAGATAGTAGGGGGGGAGGGGAGCAGCAAAAGGATGATAGGGCAGTAAGCTGGGTGACAGTTAGAAAATCTAGTGTGGGGAAAAGGAAAAGGGAGGCTGCTCCAGGGTTTGCGCATCCCAACAGATTTGCCAGATTGTGTGAAGAAGATGGGAGTGTGAACTCTGGATTGGCGGTTCTAGGTGAGGCTGATCTCTCTAACAGCCGGGAGACCAGTTTCACTAGTAGTGATGGGGAGGAGAGCAGAGCTAGGCCTAAACAGATGGTGGTTATAGGGGATTCGATCATTAGGAAAGTGGACAGGGTAATCTGTCGAGCGGATCGCTTCAACCGGACAGTTTGCTGTCTTCCTGGTGCCAGGGTTCGGCATGTGGTTGATCGGGTTGACACATTATTGGGAGGGGCTGGGCATGACCCGGCTGTCTTGGTACATATCGGTACTAACGACAAAATGAACGGTAGGTGGGGGACTTTAAAGAGTGAGTTCAGGGATCTAGGCTCTAAGATTAGGCAAAGGTCCTCCAATGTAATTTTTTCGGAAATTCTGCCGGTGCCACGTGCAAGTTTAGGGAGACAGCGGGAGCTTAGGGAGCTAAATGCGTGGCTAAAGTCTTGGTGTAGGAAGGAAGGGTTTGGGTTCCTAGAGCACTGGGCTGACTTTTCCTTGGGGTACAATCTATACAGCCCTGACGGATTGCACCTCAATGGAAGGGGGTCTGCTGTGCTAGGGGAGAGAATGGTTAAGAGGTTGGAGGAGTGTTTAAACTAGACAAGGGGGGGGTGGGTGAGCTAGAATTCCATGGGAAAATTAGTGTAGACGGGGTAGGGGGACTAGCAAAGGGTTGTGGGGGAGGAGTGAGGGGGGCATATAGTTTATCAGATAAGGAGCTTCCATTACAAGGAAAGCAGTCTCATAATTGCCTTAGCTCTAATTCTCCCTTAGCTAATGTAAACATCAGAGGGAGAAGTAATAATCTCCGCTGCATGCTGGCTAATGCGCGTAGCTTGTCGGGTAAATTAGGGGAGCTGCAAGCTATTGCATGTATTGAAAATTATGATTTAATAGGTATCACTGAGACCTGGTGGGATGATAAATGCGACTGGGCTGTGAATTTAAATGGTTATACACTTTTTAGGAGGGACAGAGAGATTAAAAAGGGTGGAGGGGTTTGTCTTTACGTAAAGTCAGACTTAAAGCCATGTAATAAAGACATTACCAATGAAAACGTCGAATCTCTTTGGGTAGAAATTTCAGTAGGGCTGAAGGTCACAAAGAAAATGATCATTGGTGTATGTTATAAACCACCCCGTATAGATGAGGGGGATGAGGCCCAGCTATTGTTGCAAATGGAGGAGGCTTCAAAACTGGGTCAAGTTGTTGTTATGGGGGACTTTAATTATCCGGACATTGACTGGAGTAATGGGGTGGCTAAGTCAGAAAAAGCTAGTAGGTTTGTAAATATGCTAAATGACAACTTTTTATTTCAGGCAGTTCAAGAACCCACTAGGAATGACGCTATTTTGGACCTGGTGATTTCTAATAATAATGAACTTATCTCTAACATTTGTGTGGGTGAGCATTTGGGGAACAGTGATCACAACATGGTCTCCTTTGAGATAATGCTGCAGAGACAGCGCTATAAGGGAGTAACTAAAACACTCAATTTTAGACGTGCAGACTTTGCCAGTATAAGGGCATCTCTGCAATGTGTCAACTGGGAAAGGCTTTTCATGGGGTTAGACACAGAAGGAAAATGGAACATCTTTAAAACATTGCTTTGTAGGTATACACAACAGTATATCCCCCTAGTAAGCAAGGAGAGGCATCGCAAAGCAAAACCTTTATGGCTGAATAAAAGTGTTATTGTCGAGGTTGGTAAGAAAAAACGTGCTTTTAGGGCATTCAAGTTAGCTGGGACAGCGGAAACTTTCATCAGGTACAAGGAAGCAAATAAAGCATGCAAAAAAGCTATCAGGCAAGCTAAAATAGAGATGGAAAGGGATATTGCAGCTAGGAGTAAAAAGAATCCAAAATTATTTTTTAATTATGTGAATAGTAAAAAAATGAAGCAAGAAGGGGTGGGAACTTTATTATCACGGGGGGGTACGTTGGTTGATGAAAACGGGGAAAAAGCTGAAATTTTGAACTCTTATTTTTCATCTGTCTATACATCTGAGGAGCCAGATAATGAAGGCTTCCCTTGTAATATGCCCAGTTCTAGTAATTTAGCTACTGACGCGTGGGTCACTCGGGAGGAAATTCAAAAGAGACTTGAACATGTAAAGGTAAACAAAGGTCCAGGGCCGGATGGGATTCATCCCAGGGTATTAAATGAGCTGAGCGCTGTGATTGCCAAACCTCTTCACTTAATTTTTCAGGATTCATTGAGGTCTGGCATGGTGCCAAGAGACTGGCGGATTGCTAATGTGGTGCCGTTATTTAAAAAGGGATCCCGTTCTCAGCCTGAAAACTATAGGCCTGTTAGTCTGACATCAGTAGTAGGAAAACTTTTGGAAGGGGTAATAAGGGATAGGGTACTTGAATACATTGCAGTTCACAATACTATTAGTTTGTGCCAGCATGGTTTTATGCGTAACAGATCTTGCCAGACTAATTTAGTTGCCTTTTATGAGGAGGTGAGTAGGAACCTTGATGCTGGAATGGCAGTTGATGTCATCTACTTGGACTTTGCTAAAGCGTTTGATACAGTACCTCACAGAAGGTTAATGATCAAATTAAGGAATATTGGCCTAGAACATAATATTTGTAATTGGATAGAGAACTGGCTGAAGGATAGAGTACAAAGAGTGGTTGTAAATGGAACATTTTCTAATTGGACCAGTGTGGTTAGTGGAGTACCGCAGGGGTCAGTCCTTGGTCCTTTGCTGTTTAACTTGTTTATTAATGACCTGGAGGTGGGCATAGACAGTATTGTTTCTATTTTTGCTGATGACACTAAATTGTGCAAAACTATAAGTTCCATGCAGGATGCTGCCGCTTTGCAGAGCGATTTGACAAAATTAGATAACTGGGCAGCAAACTGGAAAATGAGGTTCAATGTTGATAAGTGCAAAGTTATGCACTTTGGTAGAAATAATATAAACACAAACTATCTACTGAATGGTAGTGTGTTGGGGGTATCCTTAATGGAGAAGGATCTAGGGGTTTTTGTTGATAACAAGTTGTCTAATTCCAGGCAGTGTCATTCTGTAGCTACTAAAGCAAATAAAGTGCTGTCTTGTATAAAAAAGGGCATTGACTCAAGGGATGAGAACATAATTTTGCCCCTTTATAGGTCCCTGGTAAGGCCTCACCTTGAGTATGCAGTGCAGTTTTGGGCTCCAGTCCTTAAGAAGGATATTAATGAGCTGGAGAGAGTGCAGAGACGTGCAACTAAACTGGTTAAGGGGATGGAAGATTTAAACTATGAGGTTAGACTGTCGAGGTTGGGGTTGTTTTCTCTGGAAAAGAGGCGCTTGCGAGGGGACATGATTACTCTGTACAAGTACATTAGAGGGGATTATAGGCAGTTGGGGGATGTTCTTTTTTCCCATAAAAACAATCAACGCACCAGAGGTCACCCCTTTAGATTAGAGGAAAGGAGTTTCCATTTGAAGCAGCGTAGGTGGTTTTTCACGGTGAGGGCAGTGAGGTTATGGAATGCCCTTCCTAGTGATGTGGTAATGGCAGATTCTGTTAATGCCTTTAAGAGGGGCCTGGATGAGTTCTTGATCAATCAGAATATCCAAGGCTATTGTGATACTAATATCTACAGTTAGTACTAGTGGTTGTATTTATAGTTTATGTATGTGAGTGTATAGATTGGTAGGTGTGGGTTAGATGTGCTGGATTTACTTGGATGGGTTGAACTTGATGGACACAGGTCTTTTTTCAACCCTATGTAACTATGTAACTATGTAACTATATATAACAGGTGTTTTCATTGCTGCAAAGACATGCAGGTGGGGAAAAGGCCAAGCTGCTTCCATCCACTCTGTGTTATCAGTGCTAACAGGCAAGGCATTAACCTGTGAGTGCACAGACAGAGTTGATTTGGGGGTGTATATGCACACCTTCTCATTTCTCAGAGTGAAGCTGCACTGAAACGCAGGAGAAATTGCCTGTGTTTATCACTGGTTTTTGTCTTTCCTGTAGAGATGCATTGGGACCATGTTAGTTTCACTTTTTTGACGATGCTCAAATAGCACAACACTATGGAACTGTGTGTAAAATGTATTAAAAAAAGACTACAATAGTGGCAAGTGACCCTGAAAAGTAGTTTTTTTATTTAGAAAAATAGTTTCACATCTCCTTTTTGAAAGTTATAGTTAAATTAACCTAGACTGATCCCAACAACTTTCCTTTTTAATGCATTCCTATCCTGTATTTATCACTGTTGTGACTGCTAAGATGTGTAAGACTGCTAAATACTGGGTATTTTGTTCAATTGTGGCCTACTTACATTCATTGGGAATGGCAAAATTACTGGTGGTTTATTAGTTTGAAATTGGCACAAGATAATTTTGGGGGCTGAAAAGTTCCATATAGGTGCCTAGTCAATGGGAGGCAGCAAAGGGACACCTCCCAGGAAAGAGTTAATGCATTAAAACAATCAATGAATCTTCAGTTAATAACATATAACATTCAAGACCTTTTTATTGGTTACTGTTTCAATCATTTATTAATGTGAAGCTGAACCATTAATTGATCTGCTCCCAATAGGCTTACAATCTAAAGGTTAGGTTTTTTCATACATAAACAGGATAAATATACAGTACTTTTCATCCACAATAAAATGAACAATGATTTAGCAGCATACTATCAGCATCAGTAACATCTTTTTTAATACTTACTGAATTGATAATTAATCCCAGATCTTTAAATCCACCTTCAACACGAAAAACATTCTCTGGAGCGGCAGCAATTCTTTTAAGCTTGACGAAACAAAAGAAACATTTATGAGAAAAGTAACACTGAAAGTCGAGTTCTCTATATCAACTGAGTCACCCATAAATTAATATACAGATTTGTCAAGTGCTTATAGTTTTGAGTATTGCAGAACCAGTTTAACATAACTCAAGATTAAGTCTTAAACCTTAGATGTTAGTATAGATGACTTAGCATCTACAATGAAGCTACTGATATACATTAAAAGATTAATAACTGTAAAAAAATGCATTTCATTTGGGTGACAACCACTGGAAAATGATAGTAGGTGAGAAGCATTAAGATATAACAAAGGGGAGATGAAATGAAATGGTAAAATTATCTGGATGTCAATGTTCCTTCTAATTTTATCTTATCTGTGTGTGCAAAAAAATTATTTTGTGCACACTTTCTAAAACTGTGTGTACACTTTTAAAAAAACGGTGTGTGCAGTACAAAATTATTTGTTTTCACACAATTCTTTGTGCACCCCAAAATGTATTGTATACATTGGTCTCAAAAACTGTGTGCTTGCGCACGAGCACACAGCTCAGAGAGAGCAGTGCTGAATGGCTTTCCTTATCCATCTACTCCATATGGGCATTCAGCAGCAATATAAATATAAAAGTGGGGGCCATAGGCATAAATAATCTGTAATACAAACCTGGTCAAAGTTAAAATCAAGAACACCCACACAGTAGACTCTGGCTCCTCTTCCTCGCGCAATGTTCGCCTAAGTTGAAAATACTGATGTTATTTCAATGCCAAAAAAAACAGGGTAAAGCTAAAAGACTAAGGGGCTGATTCACTAAAGTGCGATAATGCTTATCGCATGCTTTTTTGCATTAAAAAGCACGCGATAAATAAGTACCGATTCATCAAAGTATGTGTTGACCCTAGAGTGATGCATCCTCCAGTTTCAGGGAAATGGTAATTTTCAGAAAAGTACTTTTTCAAAAGTAATGGTTACGTGCGTAAAATTGTGCGCTAATATAGCAAGGGGCGAAATATATAGCGCGCAGCGGGAAATAACGCATGCGGCTGGAATTAACACAAAAAAAATGCTCATCGCGAGTTAAAAAACGCAAAGAACATTGCGTCTTAATTATGACGCCTGTCCTTTAAGTGAATTGTGTATAAAGTCGCAAAAAATAAGAAGCACTAAAATTCTTAACGCATGCTATAAATAGCGCTTGTTTTATCGACCTTTAGTGAATCGGCCCCTAAGACTGATAAGGATGATAAGACTGAAAAGACAGAATAACCCACCTCCTTTTCTGTCAAAACAGGTATCTGATCGGCCAGCTTGCCATCTGTCAGTGCAATAATTACACTTGCAGTACTTTTCCCACCTGCTTTCACTATTTGTTCATTTGCCTGAAAAAATAAGAGGTCGGTATTTCATATTTTAACTTTAGGACTAACATTTTGAGTACAATTCATTATGTAGTTTAAACGCACTGGACTAAATAGCATTTTAGCCACCTTGGTGAATCAATGGCATTCTAACATTTAAAAGTAAAAACAACTAATAAAGAATACTCATTTTAATGGAAATGCCAGAAATTTTAAATCTACAGTAATAATCTTTCTGGCTTAAATAAAATCAATGACTTTCATAGTAGCATATTTGCCATAACCTCTGCAGACTTCTATGCCTTAACGAACAAAAGAAACTTTTGTGTTCAATAGTTCAAATGTATTGGTGGCTGGTATTGTCAGAGCACAGTATCAGAAGTAGCTTAATTTTATTTGAATACTTTCCATTCTCCAACCAACAGAAAAACATTTATATTGACCAATTCCATTACAAATTATAAATCTGTCAAACAGCACTTGCATATCTGTTGGTGGACATGCACCATCATTGCCATGCAGGAAGAACTGCCACCTACAAGTACAGTTTTGTTCATTTTTTAATGCTGTATGGCGGTGAAGAATTTTCTGTCAGTGTAAGACTTCAGAAGTTTACTGAGTAAAGCATTGTTGTAGGGAATCTGGTGGGTACGGAGCAGCAAGACACAAGGAGGCAGACACTTGAAAGGGGCAAAGAGGTGTATGAAAAACATACTGGAAAAAAGCACTTTTGGAGTCTGAGAGATACATTGCCAACTGGGAATGCAAGCAGATACACAATGGAAAAATCACAGGGAAGGAAGATATACTTGAATACAGCAAGCATAAGTATGGGGGGGAGAGAAACCTGAGGGGGTAAGGATTAGCATGGAGACACACAGCTAAGATGGGGGTAAAGGAGCACATAGGGTGTATGAAACCTTTAAATGACATTAAAATAAAAATTATTGACTGATGTATGCTTAAAACCAGGAAGGAAATTTAGAAATCATGGGCAACTGGCTTCTAGGATGCATACAGCACCAAATCTGATGATCAAGCAACACAGATAATAGAGGGCAACAGTGTGTAGTGTATGTATATATTTTTTTAAATACATATTGCCATAGATCATAAGAAATGGAGATTTGTGTACAGCATGAACCAAAAAAATGATACATGTGTTGGACATGCATTCTATCTATTAGGAAGAAGGAAGTAGAAATAAGATCAATGGAGTACCTGCAGGTCAAACATTTTATAATCTAGGCAAATCAATGAAAAGTTCTCTGACCCCATTTAAGAGAATTCTTGGCAACTCACATCCATACAATGGCCTGATCTCCCATTTGTATAAACTGATGGTAGCATTACCGGAGGACCCTTTCCATAAACATAAATATATGAAGTATAAAGTATATGTTGCACTGGGAGACAGCCCTTGGAGGGAATTTTACCAAAATGGGCTACTGTATACAGTAAAAAGAAAATCATGATGTCATAACACCTGACAGGTTAGCAAAACCTTTTCTACATACCTCCCCATTATGCTGGAGATCTTGCTCAGATATAGGTAATCTGAACTACATTATTTGGCTATGCCCTAAAATAACAAACTTTTAGAGGTATGTGACCTCATACGATCTATATTAGCATTGCTATATCAAGTAGCCACATCTTTTACTAGCTCAACCTATGGAAATCATAAATAGTCCCTACTATTTCTGAGGACTGCTCTAGGATTGAAAGTAACAAACCCTTTAAAGGAAAGCTACTGAGACAGTTTGTTGCCAAAAGTGTCACAGTAGTGCATGCTAGAACAAAATAATTTACCATACTTAAGGAAACAGCCCTAGAAGATCTCTCTGTTTAAGATAGCAGCTGCCATTTTAGCTTGGTCTGACGTCTGCATCTCTCCTGCTGGCTTGTCTCTTGCTGCTGAGGAGAGGGGGGTGGAGTGATAAGGTGGGGGGAGAGAGGAGCAAGCAGGCTCATGCCATGCCTGAAAGGTTTGAGCTGAGAGAAGGATGTCTGGCACAGAAGCTCGTGTGTACAGAATAGAAGTAAGAGAATGCTATGTTTCTTCTCACAGAGGACTCAGAGGAGCAGTACTGTAAGAGTTTATGACTATTTACATAGACCTTTCTGATAAAGCTTACTTTAAAAATATGACAGCCCATAAAACTAACATGGTTTAATTGCATTCCTATATACTCTTTACATGGGCTTTCTGGAAGCTCCCATGTGACTGTTTAGTATACCATAAGACTGTATCTTGTTATTATTATTTTCATTTATGTACTAGCTTCTTTTTCTGTTACTTCAACAAAACAATAGGAATACATACATTCATATATATTTACATATATATATATATACTGTACTTGGTTCAGAATTATGAATCCCTGGACCAGTACTGCCTTTGTGATGAAATTATTTTAAAAATAAAATATTTTAATGACAGACTTAAAAAGGTGCGTATGTAAAAAACATAGAGACCAGATGAATATGGCACGAAGGATACAAATATAAAATGAAGTATTAAAAATATTTTTTTTTTGCCTACCAGCTTGAAGCCTTCATGCATGTATGTTTCACCTGCTGGAATTACACTACTCAAATCTTTCAGTCCTTTTGTAATTTCATACCTATAAATATATCAAAACATAGCTAATTTGTTACACAAAACCTTGATAAAATGTATCTATAAATTTAGTGCAAACATATTATAGTATCATTTACTAATGGGTGGTGCGAAATGCGAAAAAAATGGAATTTGGAATTGCCTAACATATGCCTTTACAATAATATGGGCCTTTGCAGTTTTTAGTACTGTCTGGCTCACCTCTTTGCTGTAAGCTGTTATGCACAACAAACTAAAAAAACATGCATGTGGGTGACCCATGAGTGTTTATTGTTTTGTTTTTTGTGCACAGTTTAGTGCAAAAAAAACAGATTTTGTGTTGTATTAAAACAGCAAGCAGAATGCATGTCCAACACAAGCCCTGTTCTCTGAGCTTCAGTTTCTTCTTTTTTTGCACCTTTGACAAAGGGCACCACCTTCGTTTCCCATGAAAAATATATCATACAACATTAAATACATCATTACCTGTGGTGCCCCAGATCTAGGTTCTGATTACTTTAATCATATTTTTGCACAATTAAGCTACATTGAAGTGAAAAATGTGTTTTACTTCCGTCAGTCTAAAGGTAAGTAAAGAGAAAGGGAATTTTTGGGAGATTTGTTGTCCGAGGTAGCCAAGAATTAAAAAATATCACTATTAACCATTACATGGAAATATTATTAGGTTCCAATACTCTTAAAAAGGCCACAGACGGATCATTTATTGTCTGTATGAAAACAGTTCTTTGTGATTTGCCAAGATATGGATACCCAGCCCCCATATTGCCATCCTAAACCTATTTTCTCTAGCTGCTGGGAGATTTGCTTGGTCAAGCTAGTTTATTTACCTGCTGAGGGGCTTCCTCCTTTACCTTATGTTATTCATAATTTGCACTTCATAAAAGTCTATGCAATTGCCCTTTAGTTTTGACACCTACATTTCTATTAGATTGTGAGGGCTGAGATTATTTTTTGTTGTATTTATTTTGCCTCATTTCTGCAATTTTCCATTTTATAAGAATTTATACAAAGCTTAACAATGATTTGTTATTCAACATAATGGTGGAGTTAATGTACTAAGGGCCCTTACACATAGACATTTCTTCCTGAGTTCCCTTGCAATTCCTTCATGTGATCAACCACAGCAGAACGCAGCCCATCCATCTGGATTGGACTGTACCCATTTAGGTGCATGGAAGCGCCAAACACAGGTAGAACACGTCATGTTGCATTCCACCTGCTTTTGGTGCTTGCATGCCACTGAATGTGGTCCCATCTGGAAGAATGGGCTGTGTTTCTCCCAGTGTTCTGCTGTGGTGGAACACAGGAGAAATCTTTGGGAGGGTGCCGATCCCTCTAGCACTGTGCACCGAGCCTCTTGCCTTGGAGGGTCAGGGTGTGCGAGGAAGGTCTCCTGTATGACACAGGAAAAATCTGCCACAGGGGAATATGGGGCGAAACACTTGTGTGTAAGGGCCCTTATATTGCACCAGGGCAGTAACCATGCATGGCATCCAATGAAATTTTTGCTTTTATCGTATTACTTGCAGCTGGTGGAACAAAGTTAATCACTATTTGACTAGTGGAGCGATCCAGACCCCACTAAACTTGCATCAGACTCTCGAAGCAATTTGACCGTGCTACTTTTATCTTAAAGTACAACTAAAGTCCCTAAAAATGGATTTAATATATAATATATAAGCAGAAAAGTATACTGATTTCCATGCACACTAGAAAATCAGTACTCACCCCAAACTGATTTACCTTACATATTGGAGAAACTAACTCTCCCCACTGATTGATGCATTATGGTCAGATTGTGCAAGGGCCATGAGAAAGAGGACAGTATCTAACATCGGGCCCGGACTAACAATCTGTGGATTCTGGCAAATGGCAGAGTGGCTGCTGTAAGATGCCACTTTTTATTAGGCTAATGGGGGGCTGTTTGGGCCTTTGTGTACTTGAGATGCCAGGGCCTATGTTGGATCCCATTCCAGACCTCTGTAACATAAAACCTGGAAGGGGGCAGGGATTATTCTGATATGTTTTGCATAGAATTTATGTCAATGGGAGCTGATACAAGAGCACTGTGTTTTACTGTGCCTTTGTCTTAATCACAAATATAAGTGCAAACCTGGACAAGCAACATCATGCACTAAGGTGTCCTTTGCTGAAATGTACCAGCTGTGTAGGTCAGTGAGTGAATTAATGAATTGCAATTAAAGTTAGGGCAGCATTGCAGCAGCCCCCCCCCCCCCACTTGATAAGTGAGAGCCATTATCATGTTTTGCAACAGACGTATGTTCATATATCTTGCTGTTTAAGTATGCTTGAGTTAGGATTAACAAATAAAACACATATGGCTGTGTGACCACTAAAACTACAAACTAATTTAAATATTTCTTACTCTTGACAAAGTTTACCTTAGAAAACTTTGAAGCATTTGATTAACCAAAAATTTATCATCATACGAAATGCCTATCCTGCTTTTGAACCTTTATTTAATATGAATAATTATATTTCCATATATAATTGATAGTATAGTTCTGCAGCAATTCTAGGTTGCTTTCACTGGACCTTCAAATGCTACAGTATCAATGCCTTTACAAAATGCAGTGTTTTCTAGACACTGATTTTCAGGCACACCGTGTCCGAAATGCTAAACAGAAACAGATGACATTTTGTTTCCCTATGTAAACAGCTTTGACATTAAAAATGTTTTCTAATGTTCTTGAAACAGATTTCATATTTCAAAAATAGATCTGGAGTGTGTGCTTTTTCATGGTTATTCAGAACATCTTGAAGTTTTAATCAGATTGTGTGGAAAAAGTCACACAAATATGACTGCTGTCATTTACAGATGCATTTCTCCTTTCTTTTTAGCATATGTGCAACAATGTACCAAAGGAGTGTAATCAGATCCTCCTGTGTTTATGTTGTCTGTCAGTATCTATGGCTATGAAACACAACTGTCATGCTTCCAAGATAAGGCTGAACCATTGCTGAGGGATTTTGGATAAACTCATTGTGTTTCTTATACACAGAAGAAAAAGAAAGTATGCAGTTCATACCAATTAGACATCTGAGAGACATCTGAGTTTATTTGTTAGGAATATTCCTCACCCTCCTCCCAATTACAAGAAAGTATTCATTGTGCACAAATTCATCTACTATAAGAACTATACAGATTACAATTTGAGTGCAGTGATGTAAGAAGGAAAGGTCACTATTTCCAGATTTGAGAGCTAATCTAATCTAAAATGACAAATACAGTAGCAATGCAAAGTAACATACAATAAGGCATATAATAAAAAATGCGCACTCTTCTATCTGGTAAGAAGTAGTGAATCTTTAGGAAGTGTTATGGTAAATGAAAGCAAAATGTTTGACAGGTCAGTCTGCAGCAAAATTGTGTTAATACCGTATTAAGGAGAAAACATTATGTTTATAGGAGGGGGCCCAAACAGACAAACTTATTTGGGGCACCAATATTCTGTATTCTTATGCTTCCAAAAAATGTCCATTATTCTGCAGTGACAAAGATATATGAAATACGTGCATCCATGTTTTGGTGCCTATGCTGAAACACACAACTTCCAAGGCAAATACAAACCAATCTAGCTACAAATGCATAAGGCAAGCTATCAATGTCACCTGTGTTTCTCTGCCCACCAAGAGCAAAGGTATGACAGACGACAGTTGTTGTAATGTAAAGATTATTATCTCATTTTGTCACAAGTACTTTACACACATACCTATCTCCTGTAAGCGGGAGAATTATTTTTGCCTGCGTAGAAAATACGATGAAGGACAGTCTCATTCGGGGGCTGAAGAAAAGAAAAAAAGAAACGTATTTTGAAAACTTGCAGACATTGGTAGACATTTATCAGTCAATGTTTTCTGAAGAATCACAAAAGAGAGCAACAGAAAATCAATCACTGCAGGTAATATGTAGATACAGAAGAAAAACTACATTATCCACAAATGTTCAGCTCTTGACTAACCAAGAGATGCACGGTATCAAGGTTTAGGCTAAAGGCAAATGTGGTCTGAACAGTGCCTGCAAAATGCCCCCTGCTCCCTCTCATTAAGTTGAATATGGCAGCACTAGTGTTTTGTAGCCAAAAATGTGCAATAGGGCCAGTGGTAGCAATTTCAGGAGTACTTAATTTAACTCAGCAAAGCAGTTGGCAGCATGGATTGATTTCATGCATAAAAAATGATAGTTGAAATCTGCCCTGTAGTGATGCTTTGGTCAGGAAATACTCAACCCACAGCCAACTCTCCCACCTCACATTAACACGCAAATGGTTACCATTGTAGGACCCACACCCAATCCATACCCATATCTTACCTCTCCATATGTTACATCAACATGCCTGTAGTTCCTAAAGACTAAATCTTTGCGAGCAGAGGAGTCATCAAGCAACATCAGTAGGCGGGGCCACCAAGGAGCTCCAGTTCTATTTAATGATTGAGTGGCTGTGACAGTAATTTCTCAGATGGCATAACTTTGCTAATGCCTACCCAGCTACTCTCCTTTGCATTTACAAAGTTGTAATTGCTATCAGGCACCCAATGTTAGCAAAGGCAAGATAAGTCATCATGTATTGTATGAGAATGCACTTCCCATAAGTTATGGGCAGAAAATTGTTCTATGAAGAATACTATAATGTGCAGAAATTTAGCATTTCTTAATTTTTTATTTTTTTTTTAATAATGCTACATGACTCATATGTGTCTGGCATCCTCAGTACTTACTGTGATTTAAATTGTCTTATCTAAAATTTGAGATGCACAATATGAATATGCATGAGAAATGACGATTCAGATCCACAGAAAGGAGAGTGCATGGCACCCCAAGCTCTTTAGTATGCTAAATGTTATCTTATAGACCTACTTTTCATTCTGATTTTAATAGTCTAAGTATATAGCATGAAATAATTTCTGGATGAAAGGTCACCCTTTAAAACTTGCAAACAGTCTGGCATCTGGATAAACCAAGCATGGATTAACCAAGTCTGACTGCATTGGGCTTGCTTCAAAAATAACCATACAAGATAATTATCAGTTACACAAAAGTGTAGTTTGTCAAGACTGATTGCTCTTGGCAGCCATAGCAGTTAGTTATGAACCGCACACTGACCCATTCATTTTATAATGCATTATTATTCTTAGCTAAAAACAACAGAGCTACAGTATAAGTAAGACAAGAATATTTTATTCATTTTTATTCACCCAAGATGGTGATGGCTAACAGGTTCTGAAGCAAAGTTTCTTGCCCTGATACCTCCATGCTTTTACCTTCCTTATTAATTCTAATATTAATACTTTGTTTTCTTAAGGTTGGTATCATACTCTGGGATTAGAAGCTGCTGCTTGTAGGTGACTAGATATAGCTTCCTTGTTTTATGTGAAGACATAATATCCTACCTGTACCTGCACCTTTAAATTATTCAAAGAAAATCTCAAACATATAGTTCTTGCCACTATTAGTCCTTTCTATGGTCTCCTGAAACAACATGGACATACCCCCAAATCATTAAGAACATTTAAGTTCTATAAAATTATGTAAAGTTCATCTCACAGCCACCATCTTGGTACACCTGTCAGGCGCTTAAGAAACTATGCAGCTATGAAGCATGCTTCAATTCCCTTGGCAAAGAAAGAAGATTACCAATATAGGAGAAAATATTGTGGCCCATATGAAAGAAGCAAGGACAACTTTTTTGCTGCCAAATTATAATTGATATGTGTGTGATTTAGATCAAGGTGATTGCTGGCTTCCTTCATAGCTTTACAGTATTTTTACTTGTATTCTACAGACACATACAGTTGCCATATGTCCCAACTGTCCCAAATTTTGCGGGGGGCAGTCCCAATTTTGACAGCTCAAACCACAGTCCTGGATTTTTTCTGAAAAGCCCCTCATTCCCCTTAGACCTCCTGCACTGAGCCTGAATGCTAAGGCTAATGCCACACCCTGCGTATGGCGTATATATTTTTCGGCAAGCATTTTGCTTGCCGAAAATACGCACCATGCGCTCCTACATGTGCCTGCACCCGAATGTATGGAATACAGGCACATGTAGCTGAAATCTGCATAAAAATGCGAGACTTTGTATTCTCTTGCATTTTTATGCGGATTTCGGCTACATATGCCTGCACCCGACCTTATTCCATTCATTCGGGTGCAGGCACAGGTAGGAGGCATATGGCACGTATTTTCGGCAACTGTTTTTCAGCTTGCCGAAAATATACAGGTACGCCATACACATGGTGTGGCATTAGCCTAAAAAGACAAAAAAAACCCAATGTTTTGCAAACTGAATAAGTGGCTTTAGGCAGAAAGCCCAGAAACTCAACAAGCTATACCTGCACTGAGATACAATTTTAATGAATAAGCTAAACAGGTCTCTTGGGGAAACTGAGACTTGTAGCCAAGGGCTATTTCAGCTTTTTTAGCAAAACCGTAATAACACAGAAAACAAGACCCCAAAACCACCAGAAATATGTTCAAACTTTAAATAACCTGCCAAATTTTGTCAAATGTGAGTGGTATTTTAGGGGTGTGGTTACAAAAATGGGTGTGGTCAAAAACATTTCGCAGCGTTACGCACGCCATTTCTTTTTGTCTCTCTTTACATTTTTCAAATGTTGGGAGTTATGCAGTTCTTACTGTGACAAGCCACAAGCACAACCAGCCACAGTGCATCCAGGTCCTCTTACCCACAGATGGGGCTACACTGGATCTCCCTGAGTTGTTTCAAAAATAAGTACCTCAGAGCTTGGGTAGTATAAACACCTGACATACAAAATGCCCTGTCACACCCAAATGCTGGACCCTCTTTATGGGCCCAGAGAACGCCTAAAAATCGATAATTATCACAAAACCCTAAAACAGAATAAACTGTATCATTATTTAAGCCAGCAGAGGTATTAACTGGAATTTAATAGGAGACATTCACCGCACACGATATTTACAAATATAAATACAGAGGCTGTGCAAGGGCTTTTCCCTAAGCAGGGACACCTTCCAGGAATGACTGAAAGGTTACTGAGCAACTCACATGTGGCTATACCTGGTTAACTGAACAGTTTGGCCAATCAGACGATCACCTTCACTAACCGAAATTAAACCCTAAACAAATTATCCAGAAAACTGTTATCCAGAAAGTTCAGAATTACGGAAAGGCCATCTCACATAGACTCCATTATAAGCAAATAATTAAATGATTTCCTTTTTCTCTGTAATTATAAAGCAGTACCTTGCACTTGATCCCAAATAAAATATAATTAATGATTATTGGAGGCAAAACAAGCCTATTGGGTTTATTCAATATTTAAATGATTTTTTGCAGACTTAAGGTATGGAGATCCAAATTACTGAAAGATATCTTATCTGGAAACCCCAGGTCTCGAGCATGCCGGATAATGGGGTTTATTCACTAAAGTGCGATAAATTTTATCTCACTTTTTTTGCGTTAAATAAGACGCGACTCACAAATAGGCACGATTCACAACAGTATTACCGCGTGCGTTAAGTCACGTATCGCATGCGTTAAATTTTGCGCTACCGCATGCGTTAGTTTTAACGCATATGTGTTAATTTGCGCACAGAAATGAATACGAACGCTTGATTCACAAACACTTAGGCGCGCTAAATATCGCATTGGTCTATGCGAAAATTAACACCTACTTCAGGCAGGTGATAATTATAGAAAAGTACAGTTAATGAGTTTTTGGCAATAAAATATGGACTTATCAGTGTTATTTATTCAAGTATGTGTTTTTTTACGAAATTTTACTAAAGTCTTGGCATGTATGTAATTTCGCTACTATAGCGGTAAATATTTAGTTGCCATAATATGCAGTACTATAGCGGTAAATATTTAGTTGCCATAATATGCAGTACTATAGCGGTAAATATTTAGTCGCCATAATATGCAGTACTATAGCGGTAAATATTTAGTCGCACAAATACAATACTATGTATATTTTGGCGATTTATTTGTCGCGATTTTGTAATCTCGCGACTTGCGGTCATTTTGTAGAGACTTTGTAATCTCGTGACATGTGCGACTTGCGCCCATTTTGTGTCATTGAGCCTGCTGTATTAGACTGAGACATCATGCCTGGGGTTTCTGATCTGCTACCGAGGGAGAGGCGATACATTGTGAGCTTTCTCCTGCGCTCAGGATATGATAGTCTGCCGCTGGCGCCCTTAGGGGTCCATGAAAGGAAGAGGGTGATCCTGCGCGAGCTCAAAGATGGGTTGCTCGCCAGGTTTGCCCTTGATGTGGACCTCCGCCTGCTCCAGCGGTTATGGTCGGACCTGAAGCACAGGAATTCAGATATGGTCGCTGAAATAGCGGAAGGTAATTATTGTACTTTATTATGCTTTTACAGAATACGTTCAGTAAAAGATTTAGCAAGTAATTTGAACTAAAAGTACAAATGTAAGAAATGTCAGGGATGATGAAAGTTCCTGTGAGGAACTGAAACGTTGGTCACAATAAACCTCTGAATATTATTTCACATCTTCGTGACTCCTTGTGAAAATCATGTGTGTGCGGTCACCCCATGCCTGTCTAGATTTTGATTTGCACAGGCACCCAGGTATTATTGTTCCTTATGGTGTGCAGCTTCCAAGCACTTCGTATTGTATATATATATATATATATATCTATATCTATTTTCAAATACATATGCATAAATAAGTTTAAAGCAGGGGGGAAGCAGCAGGGAGCGGCCCATAGTGTGAGTCATTTGGGGAAGGACCACGAATGTTTTAGGGGGCCCTGGCTAACAATGTCTTTGTGTCCTTTGTATTGATGTGAGGGTTCACAGGGGGAGGGGCCATTGGGGGCATGGGAGGAGGGGGGCCCAAAAAATGTTGTTGTGAGGGGCCCCGTTATTTATGATGGTGTATGAATGTATATTTATATATATATATGTGTATAATATATTACACAAAATAACATCTTGCAATACTATCTCACAGAACTTCAGCTGGATGTAGCGCCTCATCCCAAGGCCAAACTCCAGGGACCCCAGGCTGCAGAGGCTCTCCAGGCCCCCGAGGCCCCACAAGCCCCAAAGGCCCCCGAGGACCCACAGTCCCCCGAGGACCCCCAGGCACCCGAGGACCCCTAGGCTGCAGAGTCCCCCGAGGCTCCAGAGGCCCCCCCGGCTACACCACCAGCTCTGTACTCTCCCCAGGCCAAACACTGGGCACCAGGTCCTCCACCCTCACAACAGACCGAAGATGTGGGGACCCAAACAACACCTGGGTGGACTGACCCCACACTTCAGTCACACTATATAGTGTTCAGGACCTGAACACTATATAGGCCCAGTTGGCCCAGCTCCGGGGGGACATGGCCCAGCTGCAGCAAGATGTGGGGGAAATCAAGGCCAGCAAGGCCTAATTTTTTTTTAAAATCTTTTATATATTTTTAAAATTTTATTGTTAAAATAAAATTTGTAATTTTTCTACTTTTGAACTGGGTAATGTCTAATTATTTTGCCTTCCTTGATATGGTATTCTATACTTTCATGTAGTTTCTCCTACACTCTTACATTTATCAGTAACAGCATCAATATGCTGTATGGTTTAATTTTTGCAAATATTCTGCCAACAATTGTGTCTTTAGGCCATTTTGCTGAATAGTAAAGCTTGCGTTAATTATTACGTAGCGTATTTTCTGGCAAGTGTGATAACTGCCAATCAAATGTTTTGTTGACAGAATAATTGCAATATTATATTTGTCCCCATTTAATAAAGTGCCCATAACATATTTTCCATTTATTCTGTGTCTAAAATATCCCACTTAATTAAAGCCACTTTAGTAAACAGACCCCTAAGTATTTGGCTAAATATTCTTAAATGCCCCCCCCCCCCCTATTTTATTATCTCTAGCACTTCTTTTTTTTTTTGTTACTTATATTTTTATTGTTTTTTTTTTTTTTTGCAAAAAAACATTTATACAGCACCTCTCTAGCACTTCTGTGCCCTCCCAGGGCAAAATGTTGCCAGTTTTATGCTGCCGATTGCCGCGTGCGTAATGTCGCGACAATTAGCGCGCCCGCAAAAGCTATCGCACTTGCGATAATTAGCGTGCATAGAGTTTTTGCAATTAAAATATCCCATGCAGTATCGCGCGTAAATTAGCACAAGTGTGCTTATAGTGAATCGTGCATTAAGTCGCGAACATTTAGACGCGATAACATTTTTAACGCACACTAAAAATAGCGCATGTTAAAACGCACTTTAGTGAATCAGCCCTAATAGGTCCCATACCTATATATATATATCGAACCAAGGGTGGCACACCGCTTCAAACCTTATCCCGGGCGCAAGGTAAAATGTAGGTAATTAGAATAATAATTCCTCTAGATCAGCTGGCGCAGCTTATTTATGTAAACTTGACCCTAACAGTACAGTATGTTGTTTTTAATTATGTATTTATGCAATTTTTAATTTTGTTATTCACATCTTTATGGGCACACAAATAATGGGGATACTGCGAGATATAAAGCAGTATGGATTAATTATGTATCAATGTGATATTACTCTTCACTTTTTTTTATATATACACAGATAATTTGTATATTGTAAGATGTAAAACAGCATATTATGAAAGTAGGAGATTTCCTGTTTCACTGTATCACTTTATTGACGATTTACAATGTTTTAAAAGTCATGGATCATATTAGGGCACTCAGTATGCACTTTTAACATTTTAATAACAATTATTTATTGCATGGATCACTTTGCAGCGAGGATTGTTCACTTTACTGCAACAGTCACTTTATGGCATGCCTACACTGATGTCATTTCCTGTTTGTTTGGTCACTATAGGTATAAACAGGTCATGGGGTTAAAAAGCATGGTTGCCTTGAGAAAGGTCCCGACGGGGACCGAAACGTAACATTGGCTGTTCATGCATTTTTTAATACACCACAATTTTTTGCAATAAATCTAGTGTTGCTGGTCTTTTTTTTGATATATATATATAAATATATATAAATATATATATATATATATATATATATATATAGTGTATATACACATTTGAAAACTGTTTAATCTATATTGTCATTCTTTATACATTAAACATAGGTTTAAAATATGGGGTTTCTGAGGTTTTAGAATTATTAGACAGTTTTTTACTGTTAGGCTTGCTTGGCTCAACACATCTTTTTCAAGGCCCAACCCTAACTGAATGCACTTCTTGGATTCACTTAACCCTCGGGATGCTGATTTGCAGTTGAGGCAACAGCCTGTAATTAGAAGTCTAAAAACCACTAAACTTTAGAAACCACTAAAACTGAAAGTGAATGTACATTTTAAAAGTGCTCAAAGAAGAATCCTAAGCAAATTTGCATCAATTTATTTTTTAAGATTTTCTTTATCAGGAGCTCCCATTCTCCCAACCCCCATACAAAATATGGGATTAGCAGCCTAGTGTGACATATGTTTTAACAATTTTCATTTTAGACTCTCTAAATACTCCTTTGCATTTTCGGTATCAAACTGTTAAGAATATACACTTTCATGTTGATGTTTCACCTTTGAAATTTATATTTTTTCTATGACCACATAGTAGACAATGAGCAGATTGAATTTACTGTTATATTCAGCTACTGTGGATTTCTATGGCTAAAGTATACTTACAGTCACAATGTAATAGCAATTGTAATGTTTGCACAAGTTTAGTTAACCATAGCAATTATTTAATTAATTAGATGTTTTTGCTTTTATACAGGAGGCAGTAATCTACTGGTTGACTAGTAGCTGTAGTTACTGGACCTGATGCAAACTTTACCACATTTATTACACTGCCTCCCAAGTTCTTGGAAAAAAAGATTTTCATGTTAGGGCAAGGTTTAAGTGTAAGGAAAGAATAACATTATTTAAAGGTATACTGTCATGATTTTTATGGTGTACTTTTTATCTCTAAATTACACTATTTACATAGAAAATAACTCACTGCCACTTAAAATATTATTCTTGAACCAGCAGCCATCCCAGTGAAATGTGCCTGAGGCTGAGCTTTCAGAAAGAGCCAGTGCTACACATTAGAACTGCTTTCAGATAACCTATTGTTTCTCCTACTCCCATGTATATCTGGGAGCTGCTATTTTGCTACCTTCCCATTGTTCTTCTGATCAGCTAATGGGAGGGGGGTGATCACTCCACAGTTAAGTGTGACTGAAGTTTATCAGAACACAGGTCACATGGCTGTGGTACCCTGAGAAATGCAGAATATGGCTAGAACCATGTGAAATTTGAAAATTAAGTACTGTTTAAAAAAATCTGTCTTTCGAAAAAACATGTTTTTCCATGACAGTATTCTTTACCATTCACAACAGATAAGGTTTAAAAAGTTCCAAGTTCATACTAACATGATTTCAGCTAAACTGTTTAATAGTTAATTGTATTACAACTACAGTTCAGCAAAAGAACAGTCTTCAAGTTTTGTAATCCAAATTTGGTGATATCATACAGGAATGTTGTTTATAAACTTAAACACACAGAAGAGTTCACACAAGGATTTTCTGTCCAATGATTTACTAAGCTTTTAAGAAGCAAAGAAGGGAACAAAAAGAACATAATTTTACTGATAGTGATTTCTGTTTTTTGTATACAAGCATTTTTTTTTCATTGAAAAAGGAAATGCTGTGGTTGCTGATACAGCAGGACTAAAAATACACAATAATGCATATTCTAAATGTTTGGTTATTGAAAATTTCCTAAATATACAGTTGGGTCATAATTTGTTATATTTTATGTCAGTGTGTAGGCAGTCTTCAATATTTTATATGCTGGTATGCCCTATGAACTCAAGACATAGTTTTTTCTCATTTAAAATTCACTGTTAGATAGCACAGTGGTATTACAATAGCTTTACACTTAATATTTTATATTATTATCTTTGTTTTTTGCTGAAGTTTCTTTTTTTTTACAATAATAACATTGTTATAAATAAAATTCTAAAAGGTGCAGAAGAGTCATTGTAACAACCAGGGCCGGATATCACTTCTGGGCGCCCCGAGGCCGCCCCCGCCCCTGCGAGTGCGCATACATAACCAGTGCACATGCGCGATCGTGCGTAACCAGTGCGCATGCGCAATCGCACATTTAAACTCCCATACGGAGCAGTGGGGAGAGGTCCCGACTGCTCCGTATGGGAGCCAAATTTAAAAATTCTGTTGCGGCGGGGCGGCATGCCGCCCCTAAACTTCTGCCGCCCTAGGCCCGGGCCTTTGTGGTCTCTCCACAAATCCGGGCCTGGTAACAACAGTATTTTAACTGTAGAATACTAGTACATGAAATATTCCAACAAAAAAACTTACACTTAGGTACTTAAACTTACCTTACAAATCTTTCTGTTAGTTTCTCCACAAATTCATAGATCTCAACCCAGTTAGATGCCACACTCCCTGACCTGAGATGAATACAAAATATGCACAAATTATACAAATATTTAATCTAATTTATCTTTGGAGCAGGAAAGATTTTAGAGGAGGGATTCTAAAATTAATAAAAATGAAACTCTACCCCCACCAGTGGTAATTAACATGCTACCATTCCCTAATACCAAAAAAGAAAAAAATGTGACTAAAAAAATGACTAACAAACTACTCAGTGGGAATTTACCTCAACAGACTACAAGTTCCCCATTTGCTCATGGATTTGTAATACATTACATTAACCGCAATAACGTAAAACATTCTGAGAACATATAAAGGCAGCTGAATATCCAATTTCAATAATGCTGCCTTTACCAGGAACTCCCATTTTAATCCTTTGTAGCAGGTATGGCTAGAACACAGGCTACAATCAGTAGTCTGCAAACACCTATAATCCTAATTGTAATCTTGGTAATGATATTTCAAGTAGAGGCCTGGATAAATGACAGTTGTGAGAAGAAATTGATAACTGCCGTTCTGATATAAATACAGGTATAGGATCTCTTATCCAGAAACCAACTATCTAGAAAGCTCCAAATTACAAAAAGGCCATCTCCCATAGGGTTCATTTTAAGCAAATGATTTCTGTTTTCTCTCTAATAATAAAGGGGTACCTTGTACTTGATCATAATTAACTACCTAAATCCATGTTGAGGAAAAACAATCATAGAGAGTTTATTTTATGTTTAAATGTTTTTAGGATATGGAGTAAAAATTTATAATAAATGCACAAATATGAGAAAGGATACGCTTAATTAAACATCTACAGTATTTTAATAAAAGATTTACAGAATAAGTGACCAGGGTCGGAATGGCCCACCAGGCCCAGTGGGCCCCAACCGTGTTGGGCCCTACCACCTGCCTGCACCTTACTGCACCCCTAACCACTCACACTCGGCTGATTACTTGCTGGGTACCTCAGTCTGACTCTGGCAGTGGATAATTCTGCTCTTTATCCATTTTTTGAATATTTAATAAATGCATGCCATTGATGACATTAATAAATGAGGCCTTTTATGTAATTGAGTTTTGTAATGACAGCATTCCTAGACATTGTACATTGCCAATTCTCAGCAACTTCTCAACTGGTCTTTATTTTTTATTTGAATAGTTTTTGAGTTATTTGCCTTGTTCTTCTTACCAGCTTTCAAACAGGATTCACTAACACTGGCAGCCAAAAAATGATTGTTATGTGAGGCTATAATTTTATTGTAATTGTAAATCTATCATAACTTTGTCTTTGCATGACCTAAATAATTTTGCCATAAAATTATTTGCCCAATGCTTTTATATTACCTATCTGATCCCTCATGTTCCTCTATGATGGGGCTGCCATATTTGTGCAGCAGTAGTCCGTTAGAAGCCTTAGAAGCTATAACTGACAGATTGAAAAGTGACAGGTTTAGGAACTTCAAATAACAATTACTTATAAAAACAGATCTATCAACGAAAAACAATTAACATGAACTATAGGCAGCTTTTTATGTACATTCATATTTTGAAGAGTCGTTTTTTAGTGTTAGTATCACTTTGAGTAAAGTTGTGGCCAAATAACCAGTGCACAGTGGAAGCTTGGACTAGAAACAGCTAACAGAACAAGTTATGTCCCCATATACTGTATACTAGGGAAAATAAAGTATTTAGGTTCTAAATAATACAATAAGACAAGTACACAAGGAACATTGAACAAAGATGTAATGTTTCTTTAAGTCAAGATTTTCTTTCACCTTATTAAAAGGTCTCTTTAGGACAGACTTTTTTTTTTTTTTTTTTACACATGTGGTGTAGCTAGTGGTTGTTTATACCATGCGGCAGGCCACATTTCTTACTCAAAAATCCTCAAGCTTAAGAACTGCTTTAACAGAAAATAAACCGATCTGGCTTTTTCTATCTTATCTACTTTCTACTGGGTTAAGTGTAGCATACAGGGGATCTGCCACAACTCCTCAATTAATTATTATTGTCCTTTGTTTAACACTGCCATATTCTGCAGCACTTTGCAGAGATTCACAATAGGGCCTGTCTTATGTAGTTTGCAAATTAAGTCTGTATTTTTATCACAAACAAATTATGGCATGCCTCCCAACTGTCACGATTTTCACGGGACAGTCCCTCTTTTAACAGCTCAACCCGCAGTCCTGGATTCTTACTGAAAAGTCTCTTATTTTCCTTTGATCTACTGCACTGAACTCTAAAAAAGATACAAACTTAATTAAAAAGTAGCTTTTGGCAGAGAGCCCAAAAATCTTAACAAGCTAAACAGATCTCTTGAGGGCAATTCCACCTGCATTAGCAAACAGTGAATACACATTAAACGACCCCAAAACCCCCACAAATGTGTTCAAACTTTAAATAACCTGCCAAATTTAGTAAAATGGGAGTGGTATTTAGGGGGTGTGGTTGTAAAAATGGGTGTGGTCATTTCTTTTTGTCCCTCTTTCCATTTTACTTCTGGGCAAGTCATATCCGCAAAAAAGTGCAAGACTTTGCATTTTCGGCAGATATTGGCTACATGTGCCTGCACCTGATTGTATTCAATGCTATCAGGTGCAGGCACAGGTAGGAGGATTTTTTCGACTTGCCAAGAATATGCTACCTACACGACATGTGGCATTAGCCAAGGGGGCATTTCTTGCTCTTGAGCACAGTGAACATATTTGCCCTGTCCCTGGTTATATTTATAAAGCTGGACAAGAATGTTGCTTTTTTTGTGCAAACATTATTGCTAACTTTAATTCCCAGTCTGAATGTCCTTAAAAACATTTTAAATATGGCATATTTGTAAAATGCAAATATTTATTCTGAGTTATGCCAGACCTTTGGTGGCAGAAAAAAACATTTGATAAACTGATAAACACACACAGAGGCCATGCTCACACGTTTGTTTAGCTCAGCTATAACAATTTTTCACACTGTCATAGTGTTCTTTCTTTAACAAAAATTAAGAATAAGGGAGTTTTAAATCTGCACATGTATCTACCTCAGCCATAGGTTTGGAAATTTTTGCTCATCAACAATTACAGTTACTGCTAGGCCCACATTCTTCTAATACAGTGTTTTTGTTAACACAGAAACACTACATTTCTGAATGTATAGTTTGTGCAACACATTTAACAAAGAGTGAATGTCACTTATTTTTCATGGTTTTTACTAAAAAAGGCCTGGTAACAAAATTAATTCAGTAGAATATATTTCAAACTAGAGTTGGGAGGGGGCAATATATTCTGCACAGTGTACTGAAGAAATGTTTTTGGCATTGACTATTTGAATACTATGCCCATCTTTTAAGGCAACATGTACAACTAATGGATATTTTGTTAGTTTGCACCACAAGTAATACTTCTTTTACCTACAAAAAACATCTGCTCTATGGTACTAGCATTCTGCAAAATATTACACAATATTATCAAAGGTAATGATAGGGTAATCACAGTACCCTATAGAGTGGAAAAAGTGGATGCTGGCATACACATCATATAATCAGTGAGAGGAATGGATACATAGCACATTAAGTAATGAGGGCAATAAGTAATCCAGAGCAATTAGTAATGGAGTAACATCCCCAAGCACAGAAAAATGGTTTATGGTATATAAAGTACATCATATGCTATATAAAGTATATCATATACTTCATTTTAAAGGACAAGTCAACCCAAAATATACTTTTTTGCCTAATAAAAAACCTAATTATAAGCAACTTTGTAGTATACATTTATTAAAAATCTGCAATGGTTTCTTACTTATTTGTATATAGAAGTATTGTAAAAGTATTTGCCAGTCCTTTTTTTCTGCCCTGGTGGCTCTGGCATTTTAAATAAAGTAATACAAGGCAGCAGATTGACAGACCTGTCTTGCTGGAGGAGACTGACCTTTGCAACATTGTTTAAGGAGTCATAACCAGGAGTTCAGCAAATGCTGCTTTCAATAGCAATTAAATTTACAAATGACTTTTAAAGTACTAAACTTTTACAATTAATTCACTTTGGAAAGTTGCTTGGAATAACGTTTTCTTTTATTAGGCAAAAAATTATCTTTAGGGTTGACATGTCCTTTAATAATATAATTTAGATTTTTAAAAAATGTTTTTAATTTTTCTCTGTAATCATAAAACAGTACCTTGTACTTGATCCCAACTGAATTATAATTATTCTTTTTTGGAGGCAAAAAATCCTATTGGGTTTATTATTTACATTATTTTTTAGTAGACAATGTACGGAAATCCAAATTACGGTAAGACCCCTCGAAAACTCCAGGTCCGAAACATTTTGAATAATGGGCCCTATACCTGTAATGTGCTTTGGCACTCTAAAAACTGAGGAGCTACATGATCATATAAATCACAAGGCCGAAGGCCAAGTGCTTTTATACAGGTCATGGAACTCCAAGGTGCCTTCTAATATCCTCTAATAGCCTTCTAATATCCTCATATTTTACAACAGAGTGTTCTTTATTTATTATAATATACAAATTTTAGCGAGTCATGTAACAGAAATTACATCCGATTATAACTGATGACATCACTAAGCACCATTTATAAGGATACAATTTACTGTTTGGTCCCATAGGGAAATGACCAAATTGTATGTTATAAAATGCTAATAGTTCATACCAACATCCCAATTATATTATATACTGACAGAAAGCAGGTACTGGCCACCAAGCACTTAATACAGCAGGATCCAGAGGGTGCAGACACCCCAAGAGTATTATGTAAGTCCCTGGTTACACAGCAAGGACATTTTACAGTGTAAGGCAGTTTGTAGTGTCACCCCAAGCACATTATACAGAGAGAGAGGCAGCAGGCGCATGAACAGCAAGCATATTAGACAGTGAAAGGTAGCATGTACTTGTACCATTAGCTCATATCCCAAGCACATTATTCAGAGAAAGACATGGTATAATGCCAAAGCACATTATACATTGAGAGACTGTGGGTACTGCTGTCACCTCAAGCATATGAAAGGAAGTGGGTACTAGACACCAAGCACATAACAAAATACAGTGAGAGACAACAGTTTCTGATACCTTAATCACAAGACAAGACAAACAAGTTTGCCATGGTTTCCCAGCAAGATTGTTTCTCTTTTTCATATGTATGATGTTTCTGGGCAGATTCTATTTATTCATGTTTTGTAATGCACTCTAACCTGCCTGGAAGGAAGAACTGTTTGCTTTAGTTCAAACATCTGTTTGACCTCAGAGAATAGTCCTTGCTTAATAACACAGGAAGGATGGTGCAGCCCACACCATCTATCTTTAACTCCTTACTGCCAAAATGCACCATTTTCAGCACTCTGTAAATATACTTCAGTACTTACTTATCCAGAATGAAGTATAAGTCAAAGGCTCCTTGACAGGATGGCTCTTCAGCTCCAGTGTAAGGAGGGGAGATGGGCAGACATAACACTAGTAGTGCCGCTAGGAGTGGGCATATCATTAGTGTCCCAGTCCTGCTGTGCCTCATTTTCAGAATTTGGGGAGCCTTTAGATATCTTTTAAACAGCTTATTCAGCCAGCTTCAGCACAAGGGAGCCGGTACAGGCTATCTGTGCTCTGTTCCTTCTCACTTCAGTTTCTTTGTTTCTTTCTCACTTTGTAGCTTTCTCTGTTATTTTACCTCATTTCGTGCATCCCCATGCCACTTTTATTCTGACATTTGATCTTTGTTCACTTTCTTCCAGTGGATATGGATTTCTGCTTTACTTGTTTTCTCTTCCTGTGCTTGTGCTGCTTTTTCCTTACTCGTTCGTCTGTTCACTCTTTCCTTATGCAGATGTCCTCCTCCTCCTCCTCACAGCACAATTATATTCTTTTGCAACAGCACGTCCCGCAGCTGGTAATTCTCTCTTAAATCCAACAAATGAGTTTAGGTTTCCCAACAGTTTTGGCCCTTTTTGCAATACAGACCCCTTGTCTTTCTCCCATATATAGAAAAGGGACGGATAAAGGATGTGATTAAGAGCAGATTGTTGTCTTTCTCTGGCGGCTGCAATACCCTGTGACTGACTGAGCATGTGTGCATGTGTGCCCTGAGGGAGGGGATTCAGCTATGCAGAAACCAGCAGTACTACAACTGTTTCAAAGAGACTTTGGGAAAACACTCAGCTGCTCCTTTAAAATGCTGAAACTCGCTGCTAAGCTTTTATCTCTATAGTTATAATGCTAAAAAATAAATACGTAAGTAAGCGTAATTCAAGAAACAATGGGTATTGTAACCAGGAGTATATGCCCCACCCATAACGTTTGGGCTTTATTTCACAGTATAAAATGCCCTTGGGGTGCCAGTACCCATTGCCTTGCACAGTATACTTTGTTTGAGGTGCCAGTTAAAAGTTAACAGAACCTATGAAATATCAGTGGCACATCCAATTATTGCCAGTTACTGGGATACATTTAAATTCAATGCAATCACTTTAGCTGTTATGGATTAGTATTCCCAAGTTTTCATCTTTAGTGATGAACAAATTTTTTCGCTAGGCATGGATTCGCAGCGAGTTTTTGCATTTCGCCATTGGTGAATTGTTTCATGAAACTTCCATGAAAATTCATGCTGAAACATTCGCTGCACGTCAAAAAAAGTTGCAGTCGCATCAAATTGGGCGCGGTCACGTAAAAAATGGGCACGGTCGTGTCAGAATTAGGCACGATCGTGTTAAAATTGGGCACAGTTGCACAAACAAAAAAGACGCGGCCGTCAAAAAATTTGTTACGCGACAAAATGATTTTTTGCCGTTTCGCTAATTTTCTTGCTGTTTCCCAAATTTTATGGTTAAGCATAACAGGACAGATTCGCTCATCACTATTCACTTTATTTCAGTGCCAAGCTGCCACTCACTGTGCATTGTGCTTGGGTGTAACTACTTCCTCTCACTTCTTGCCGTTACCCACTGCCTCTTACTGTACAGTGTGGTTTGGGACCCACGATTATGTACTTGATGTGCTTGTACCTATTGCCTCTAACTGTAAAACATGTACTTGGGCTTTAAGTACTCTACCAATTACCGCTGTGTCTGTATGTATATTTTTATTTATATAGGGCTACTTATGTACACAGCATTGTACAGCAGAACAATACATTTATCAAATAGGGGTCAATAAAATAATAAATACAAATAAATATAAAGTTACATTAAAGAATAATTGCAAAGTGTTAAAGAAACAAGAGGAAGGAACAGTTTACAGAAATTGCATGTGCTCCAGAAATAAATGTGCATGTGCTCCAAGAGGTAAATTCTCTCTCTGGAGGAATTTGGGGGTGGCATTCCAAATGTAAGGAGTAGCAAGAGCGAAAAATTCAAGGTGGGAAACAACGGTGTTGGTGTGACCAGTTGGTGGCTCTGAGAAGAAAAGAGAAGGCAACAGGAATGCAAGGAGACACAAAAATAAAGATGTAGTGGGGTGCAGAAGAATGAAGGGCTTTGAAGGTTATAATAAGTTATTCAGTATTTTATGGGAAGCTATAATAAGGACTTTAGCAGTGAAGGGGCCTTGACTTACTCCTAGATGAGAGGAAGAGGATTTTTGCATCAATAAGCCAGTGTGTCCTTGATTCAACAGAAAAATTAAGCCTGTTCAATTGACATCTGCCCAATTTTTGGCCAGATATCAGTCGGGAAGGCCTGTCGGAAGGCCCCATACATGGGCAGATAAGATACCGAATTGGTTTAAAGCACTTGAATCAGCAGCTTAAATCTGCCCTTGTACGGCCACCTAAAGACATGGGGTATTAGTTACAAAATCTTTTCACAAAGTTCTCCATTGCAAAATTTTAAATATCAAGACCAAAACCAATTTATCAAGAGGAAATGTTGGCAAAAATTATATACAACAGAGCAACCACCATGCTAATATTCTTCTTTGGAGCAAATTTTTCCCATTAAATAGTATGGCGAAAATATGCTCTTGAAGTTTTGGCACATTAAGCTCCCAATGGAGTTAAGTAAATATACAATGCCATTGTGAAAACATACCTGATATACTGAGCAAACTTTTGGTGGTTAGATGAGGAGAAAATTCGACCATGGTGTAGTGGGTAAATGTATATTGCACCAGGGCAGATAAAGATAAAAGGGTAATCAGGACCAGACAGGGACTCAAAACAGGCCCTGACAATTTAAGTACACTTGGGCCTAAACAGCCCCCAGAGGCCTAATAAATAGTGACTGTCTATGGCATCTTACAGCAGCCCGTCTGGCATTTGCCAGAATCCACAAATAACCAGTCCAGACCTGGAGGGATTCTCATACATTGCACAGTTGTTAGCTTTACCTTTTCCCATACTCTGGAGCACTGTGTGATTTTTTTTTTTCTTTTCAGATATGCTCTGATATTCTTTAAATGTTGGCACTGTCATATGTAGCCATCATCAAAGTTAAGTTTGTACTATAGACTTTAGGGCTGATTTACTAAAGTGTGATAAACGTGCGCTATTTATAGCGCGCGTTAAAAATGTTATTGTGTCTAAATTTTCGCGACTTATCGCACGATTCACTATAAGCATAATGCGGTAATTTACCCGCGATATTGCATGCGTTAGTTAACTCGTGAAGACTATTTTCGTTCGGTATTTGCCGGTACATGTGCTAATTAACGCCCGTGTATAGTCGCCGCAAATAGATAGTAGCCGCATATGAATTGTCGCTACATATAAATGGTAGCATATAATTAGTTGCTGCTTATAAATAGTAACTGCTAGTGATGAGCGAATCTGTTCCGTTTATCTTTAGTGAAAAATTCGCAATGTCGTGCGGGCAAAAAAATTGGCCTATTGGACTATTTATATGCGGCTACAATTGCTGAAATGTTTCGCCAGGCATGGATTCGCGGCAAATTTTTGGACGTGCGGCAAATTTTTCCGTGGCAAATTTTTTCATGCGTTTTGCCATTGGCGGATTGTTTTGCGAAACGCATGAAAAAAATTGCCGTGGAAAAGTTCGCAGCACGTCCAAAAATTCACCGCAAATCCATGCCTGGCAAACATTTCATCAATTGTAGCCGCATATAAATAGTCGCGCGAATAAACGCACGCCATGTTAGCCATACATGCCAATACTTTCGTAAAATTACTGTATTAAAAATGACCATTTCCCTGCAAACTGGAGGCTGCGTCACTCTGGGGCCAACACATACTTGAATAAATAGCACTGCAAAGTCCATATTTTATTGCAAAAGCTCATTTACTGTACTTTTCTATAATTATCGCCTGCCTCAAGTAGGTGTTATTTTTCGCATAGCCTAATGCGATATTTAGCGCGCCTAAGTGATTGTGAATCATGCGTTAGTATTCTTTTCAGTGCGCTATTTAATGCATGCGTTAAAACTAACGCATGCGGTTGTGCAAAAAATAATGCATGCGATACGCGACTTAACGCACGCGGTAATACTCTTATTAACGCAAAAAAGCATGCAATAAAATTTATCGCACTTTAGTGAATCAGCCCTTTTATCTCTAGCTGCTACATTCACAAAGCTCCTAGTCGCTTCAGAACTCCATTACCCCCCACTTGACAATGAACTGTGAGTGTCTTCTTGGTGCTTCAGCTTCCCCTCCTCCCCTACCCTTTCCTTTTTGTTAACTGTTAATTCATGCTGTCAACATTCCACTTTCTTAAAGGTACTCAACAGCAAGAATTTCCAGCTGAGAGACAAACTGGCAGTGGTTAAGGTGGTAATATAAGGGCAGATTTAAACTGTCACCCCCACCCCTTTCCAGTGTGCATTCCCACTTAGCTTGCATACGGAGCAGTGGGGAGAGGACGCACTGAAGATTATGCGCATCCAGTCCCCATTGCTCTGTATGTAAGCAATGTTATACTGCGTCTTGGGCGGCATGCCACCCCTAAATTTGTGCCGCTCTAGGCCCGGGCCTTTGTGGCCTCACCACAAATCTGGGCCTGCCAATTTGTCCCATTCAGACCAAGTAGGCAGCTTATCTGTCAGTGTTTGGGACACTCCGATGGTCTGTTTGACCAATATCTGGCCAGATGTTAATGGGGCAGATAGTCACCAATAATAGAATTCTAGCAATGATTGAGAAACAATTACTTTGTAAGACTTTTTGAACAGAGGATTAAACAATGTGCACAGTAAGATCCCATGTGGATTTTTTCACAACATTCCTTTAGACTAGTGGTGCACTGCACCAACAAGACAGGAGGAGAATCACTGACTTTGTCTCTGTGTTGTCACAAAACAAAAACTGTAGTACCGTGTTAGCCAGTGTCAAAAATAATAATAAAAAAACAACAAAACACAAATACAAGAGTATTGTAGAAATTATACCTATATTGGCTAACAATAAAAATACATTGCAAGCTTTCGGAGCTCTAAGGCCCCTTCTGTAACTTCCTAATTTATTGCTTGTAAACACTTCTCTTTGATCTATCAGTATAAATGTTGTGCCATTTCTGTTCTCATTTGTATTTTGCCTTATGAAGGGGCCTTAGAGCTCCGAAAGCTTGCAATGTATTTTTATTGTTAGCCAATATAGGTATCATTTCTACAATACTCTTGTATTTGTGTTTTGTTGTTTTTTTATTATTATCTCTGTGTTGTGTGTGCAATGACAGGCATGGCATTCCTTTTCAGTGCACACATGAGACAGATATTGATGCAAAAATTATGCATTTTTGCACTGAAATCCACCTCTGTGTGCACAGACAAGCCACCTGTGTGAAACATTATGTTATTGACTACATTTTAGGTAAAGCATTTTCCTCTTTACCTATAAATAATTACATGCAAGACCTACTCATTACATAATCTTAACTTAATGTTGAAAAATTAACTGCAAAGTAATTTGGTTAATTCTCATATTTCCTAAAAGTTTTACAGCAGGCAGGGCGACGCAGGTAGTAGTGCTCATTGCATAAGCATTAAGGGGTGCACTCCTGCACCCATTAGCAATCTTTTATTTTTGCCTGGTGTAATAGTAAATGACTCCTAATATTTATTATCCAGAAACCTGTTAGGTCACTAAGGCAAATAGGAATGTTGTATATCAGAGCTTTGTGGATACTTAAAGGGGTGGTTCACCTTTCAGACACTTTTTCAGGTGTTTCAATTGATTTTCTTTTTTTTTTTTTTACCTTTTTTTCTTTTAAAGTTTTATTTATCCAAGTAAAATGTTATAAAAATATTACAGTATGCATGGAGGTTTCTGCTATGCTTTCTATTGGTTACATAATGTCAGGTGGCACCCATGGAGGCAGAGTAAAGCTTAGTACAGACATCTAAAGCTGGAGTTTTTTGCAAGGGCATGTGCTCCTGTTCAGAAAAAAAACTGTCTGTTCTGTGCCAGTATTTTACTTTTTCTGGCATCTTAAGTTTAAATTCTTCTTCATGTAGTAAACCTAGCATGTGTTACTCTACTGTGCATGCACTATTGGGTTGATACACTTTTCTCTGACTGGCACCAGTGAAATAGGCTTTACTTGTACTTTAAGTGACAAGCTGTTGAGCTTTAATTTGCAACTGGTACGCTTTAAAAAAAATCCCAAATGCAATTAAGGCAAGTAAGTACTATCATGCAATAAATAATGAATGCAAATACAGTTTCTACGTCGTATGAGATAATATGCTTTTAAGACATCACATGGGAACATTACAGTTTTAATTTAACGTCTTCTGATTTTTGGAGTGCAGCCAGTATCCGTTATGGTACACATTTCCTGTTGTAGGGATTGTCAAGCAGTAAATATTCAAGTACAGTGTATAATAAATAGATTACATGTTTAATGTTGTTATTAAAGTATACAAGAACAGTAATAGTGGAAAGCAGATAGAGATTGATATCAATAGTATCTTGACTTTAATAATAACATACAGCATTTTCATTTTGATTTGTGGAGGAGATAAAAATGTTTACGTATACCATGTATGAACTCTATGTACAATATGCAGTAGCAGGTATTGTGTAACACCTGGTACCTGCAGCTACACTACTTTGTCTTTGTCAAACTGATAGACCACAGCAGGCAAAGGCAGTGGCGAACTGGTTTAATGCAACCTATGCCTCTGCTGTCCCTACTGCCAGTGCTGGAGGACTACTTGAAGGTGCCTTCCCATGGGGTAAAGAAGAAACTACAGACAGTGGCTGCCTGTACTACAATCTCACACAGTAGAAGGAAAGGTAAAAACTAAGTAAGCTTTATCAGAAAGGTGTATGTACTGTAAATACAGCCAAGCACTCACAGAAATGCTGCACTGAGTCCTCTATCTAAAGAAACACAGGCTTTCTTGTCTTCTTTTTTGGGAACATGTTCTTCGATATCTGACTTCCTCTCTTTTAGGGCTCCTTCAGGTTTGGGGCATGAGTCTGCTCAGTTCTGTCCTCTCTCCCCCTGCTGCTCCCCTCTCCCATAAGAATGCATAAGAACTCACTTCCCCCACCCTTAGGAATTTGTGATCTGAGCTTCCAACAGCTATAACTGCAGCAGGAAGCTACCAAGACCAAGCTAAAATGGCAGCTGCTATCAGATGTACCTTCTAGGGCTCCATACTCAGGTATAGTAAAGATTTCTGCTGAATGAATATAGCTTTCTAGGTGGCACTAATGTGGTGAATCTATTGGCAGTAAAATGCCAAAATGACTTTCCTTCTTCTTTAAAGGGGTTGTTTACCTCTGACTTAACTTTACATATTATGCAAAAAGGGATATTTTGAGACAGTTTGCAAACTGTTTTTTTATTTTTTATTATTTTAGGTTTTTTAATTATTTAGCTTTTTGTTCAGCAGTTCTTCAGTTTGGAATTTCCAAGCTACCAGGCTGAAAACACCAATTAAAGGGGTGGTTCACCCAGGGTCGCCTGGGTGAACCACCCCTTTAATTAGTGTTTTCAGCCTACCATACAATATTAAATGATGCAGGTTACCACCTAGGGTGTCCCATATATTTAACAATCACAAATAGAGCAACTTAAATAAAGGGCATAATCCTGAAGTAGTAATATGCGAATTAGTATGAAACACATATGTAAAATGCAATGTTTATTCTGTGATTCTGCCAGCAAAGCCAATGACAACACCATTTTACAGAGGGGCCCCTCTTATAACAAAAAATGACTTGAACTGTACATTAATAACATCTGTCATCAAATTACATTGTATATTACTTAATAAGGAGCTTTGTGTGAAGATACTGTTACCAGCATCTCACCCTTTCAGTTATCTTTACAACCAGCTCCCTCACTGACTTTATTTCAAAAAAAGTACTTGCAAAATTTGAAAAAGGGAAAAGTCCACCCCTTGCTCACTGTTAAAGGTGAACTAAGCATGTTATGTTCAATGAATTCAGTGTTTCAATTGAAGTATTGGAAGAGTTTTAAACAGGGAAATCTGGTAAAGGTGAGATAAATCTGTAGTGTTTGGTAAATAAAATGTGAAATATTACACGTTCTCTAGTTTGCACATCAGCCAAATGCAAAGTGATACTTCCCAGGCAGAAAGTACTATCTGTTAACATGTAGGAACATCAGCCATGAAGAAGAGCCGCACCTCTAAGTGGTAAATATCAACCACATCATAGACTGCTTCACTACACACATAGCCTTCTCGAGCTCATCCTCCAAATCCACTGCCCTAGCCACATAACAAGTTATAGACTGCAACTCATTTGCCTGGCTTTAACTCATTTGATGGGGGAAGAGGAATCAAACCAGGTTTGAGCTCCTGGATGCCTTTCGGGATCAGGTACAATAGTTTTATATTCACCAGCTCCCAGCAGAAAATGTGGTCTGCAACAATGTATGAAATTTTCTGGCCCCTCTTCACCAAGACCACCTGACCAATCTTAAAGGAAAACTATACCACCCAGAATGAATACTTAACCAACAGATAGTTTACATTTTGTTAAGTGACCTATTAAAGAATCTCGCCAACTGGTATATATAATTAATATTGCCCCTTTACATCCTTTCCCTTGATCCACCATTTAGTGATGTGCTGTGTGCTCCCTCAGAGATCACCTGACCACAGGGCTGCCATTAGAAATCACAGGGCCCCTCACAACAAAATTTTCGGGCCCTCCTTACACAGGGCCACTCCCCCAATGGCCCCTCCCATCAGTACAAAGGACACACAGACATGAGACATCAGTAGCCAGCAGTTCCCCCTAATACGTTGGTAGGCAGCCCAGCAGTGCCCCCAAATACATTTGTTATATTCTGCACACTGCAATAAATTTATAATAAATATTTTTGGATATATTGGATATATGCTTATAAGTTTTTGTTGTTACTTTAGCTCCAAAAGAAACACAACATATGGAAATGGACTTGGTCATTAAAGGGGTGGTTCACCTTAAGGTTAACTTTTAGCATGATAGAGATTTGCCTATTTCTTTATTATTTATTTTTGAATTTTTTGCCTTCTTCTTCTGAATCTTTCCTGCATTTATATGGGGGGGGGAAATCCCCGATCCCAGCAGCTAAAAAATGTTGCTCTGTGAGGCTACAATTTTATTGTACTTAGTACATTTTATGACTTATCTTTCTATTTAGCCCCAAATCCTATTCATATTCCAGTCTCTCTTTCAAACCACTACCTGGTTGCTAGGCTAAATTGGACCCTAGCAACCAGATAGCTTCTAACCTTCCAAACTAGAGAGCTGCTGACCAAAAAGCTAAATAATTCCAAAATTCCAAATTTTAAAAAATGAAACTAATTTCAAGTTGTCTTAGAATAGTACCCCCTATCATAGCAAAAGTCAACCTAACGATAAATTCCCCCTTTAATAGGCAGTAACAGTCAGTATTGCTAGGGCCACCCTGTTTTCTCTTTTGTGCACTGTAAAACTGGCACTAAATAAACTGTTGGATTTTTTATCCGCCATGTGGTGCAGGGAGCAGCCATTCCTCCAGGCAGAAGTGCTCTGTAGATGAGCAAAAAGGAGAGCCCAGTTGCATTTTTGTCTGGAGCATAGTAAATCCCCCCAAAATCTCAAATAATACTTATCATACAGAATTCTTTTTTCTTCAACCAAACATTTGTTTTCATGTGTTTAAAAATAACACTGTGACTGGCATATGGGTGAGCTTTTGTTGACTATGGGTTATGTCATACACTACTAATGTACTTCTGGCATTTCTTACAGCAAGATAGTTTAAGCCGTTTAAATATAAACTGAATTCCTTACTCCCAATGCTATGTTCCGTCTGCCCCTCCTTTACTAAAAATATATTATGGTCATTACAACTCAGTCATTTTGTTCAGTGACAACTATACCATATAATCTACAAAGGAGTGGCTGATCCACCAGGCTGCCTAACATATTGTCTAGAAGCTTTTCCATCTTTTTGAGAATTCCTGTGGTATGAAAAGAAGTAGATTTATCTCTGCTATGCAATTCACTGTAGCTACGCCTATCCCTGAAAAAATTGGTCACTGTATCCTAAAAGTTTGCAATATTTATTTATTTTGGCATTCAAAGTTTTACTTCAGGATCCAAGATCCTTTTTATGATTTGCTGCATTGCCACACTGGAAACATCTCAACCACAGTGTGACTGCACGAATTATGTGTGATAGATGCTTTGCTTGCATATTCATTATTTCTATTTTTTAGCCCAGTGCTGTCCAACTTCTGTGGTACTGAGGGCCGGAATTTTTCTGGCCTACATGGTGGAGGGCCAATAAGGGAAGTTTGTTTTGACCACTCCCCCTTTTTAAACCACACCCACTTCAAGCCACACCCATGTTGTCGCAAGACCATACCCACATTAATGGTTGTAGCACAGCAAAAACCCAAATGGTTGGTGAAAGAATTATATTATGTCATATTAAGACACACCCTTAAATCCATATGCCTTCCCTGTGGATAGCACAGCAAACCCCAGCACATAATTACACACCTTAGGGACCATATAATGACTATTTCCAAATGCTAACAAACTTCCAGAACAAACCCCTGCCAGGTTGACCTCTCACAGGCAGTATAGGGCAGGCAGAGTAGGACACATAGGCAGCATAGGGCAGACAAAGTATAGCACTTTTCAAAAAGTTTTCAAATCAGGGTCAGTGACCCCTCAGCCAAAAACTATTGCCCTATGAGGCTACTATTTTATTGTTACTTTTTATAATTTGTTTTTTCTTTTTGCTTAGGCCTCTAAGTCTCTCCAGTCTCTCATTCACACCACTGTCTGGTTGCTATGGTAAACTGTTTTTTTGTAGCTGGAGAAAATACTAATGTCCTTATTAAAATTTCCATGTCTTTTGCCAAAAAAGAAAAAAAAATAGTTTTTTGGGCTGGGAAAGACTATTGACACCTTTCCACCGACTTCTGCAAAATTTTACCATTTCACAAATTTTTCTGTGATTTTTTGAACTCTTCAGCAAAATGAGCCAGTGTCACTGATCACTAGGCTTAATATGAAGAAATTAGGGATTTAGTATTCAGACAAATATTAGCACTTTTTGCAGGATTTAGATTTGGCCAAATTTCAACTGAACAGAAGTCAAAGCCATGTGATTTTCAGGATCTGGACAACTGAACCTGATAATTTTTTATTCAAAATTGATGCAATTTTTATTTTTCACAAATCTGTGTGTTTTCAGTTTGTACAGTAAATATGCAAAAAAGGATTTGCATTCAGTTTGATTTTCGGTAGACTTTTTTGCAAAATATTTAGTATTTGGTTAGACTTTTAATGCATACTATATAATTTTACTGTATTTGATAAAATACAACCAGAATTAGGTTCAATGCACATTTCCTCCTCTCAGTTGCTAAATATATTCAGAAATCAGTATAATGTTTTACTTTGTGAAAAATGTCAAATTTTAGGTAACTTCTAGTGATTAGCAAATTTTTTCGCCAAGCATGGATTCGCAGCAAATTTCGCTCATCACTAGTAACTTCACAGAGCTTCAGTCTATAACACAGTCAGTCCATAATACAACATTGTAGCCCTATAAATTAGTATTACAAAGTGCTAAGGACAAGCATATTACAACTGAAATTAGAACATAGCCTGCAGCCCACGGTATTTGAAATATGCAGTCTGAGAGGCAATTATCTGCCACATTAGTATGACTTAAGAGAAACTGTAGGCTGTGTTTATTAGCAGTTCATTGTCTGTTTAATGACTCCAGTCAGTTGGTTCTTTCTGTTTTTAAAGGAGAGTGAAACAAATTGTTTTCTACAATTAGAAATTATTGTGAATCATGGGCGTCCACAGAAGGGGGCAAGAGGGGGCACTTGCCCCCCCCCTGGAAAAGTAGCAAAAAAAACAAAAAAAACCTTACTCCGTTTCTGCACTGTCCCCTCAAGCCCGTTTTGCTGTGCTCCGATTGGATCTTTCTTCTTGTGGATTCCCCAATCAGAGCCAGCTTCCTTGACAGACAGTAAAATTGACCAATCAGAGCACAGATGCACACAGGGATCGGGATATTTTGCAAACTGGAAACAGAAATGAAGACTGAAAAGAAGAATCTGCAGCTGTAACTTTACCTAAGAACCAACTCTCAACTTTTGCTGCAGTTTTCATCCCACAGGTACTATACACAGGTACTATACACAGGTACTATACAGTTCTAAAGAATCACTAGCTGACAAGGGGTGGTTCACTTTTAAGTTAACCTTTAGTATGTTATAAAATGGCCTATTCCTAGCAACTTTGCAATTGGTCTTCCTAATTATTAATAATTTGCCTCTGTTCTGCCTCTATACAGATTTCAAATGGGGGCCAAAAAATATTGCTCTGTGAGGCTACAATTTTATTATTATTATAATTTTGTATTACTTATTTTTCCAAGTAGGCCCCTTAACTATTCATATTCCCATCTCTTGTTTAAACCACTAACTGGTTGCTAGGGTAAATAAGACCCTAGCAACCAGATAGCTGCTGAAATACCAAATGGAGAGCTGCTGAATAGTGATGGGCGAAATGTTTTGCCAGGCATGGATTCGCGGTGAATTTCCGCGTTTCGCCATTGGCGGATTGTTTCGCGAAACGGATGAAAAAATTCGCCGCGGAAAAATTCGCCGCACGTCCAAAAATTGTCGCCGGCGTCAAAAAAGAATCGTCGCGGGCGTCAAAAGAATAGCCGCGCGACGAAATAATAGCCGCGCGATGAAATAATAGCCGCGGGCGATGAAACAATAGCCGTGTGCGACGAAACAATAGCCGTGCGACGAAACAATAGCCGCGGGCGACGAAACAATAGCCGCGGGCGACGAAACAATAGCCGCGCGACAAAGTCATAGCCGCGCGATTAAATAATAGCCGCGTGCGACGAAACAATAGTCGCGTGCGACGAAACAATAGCTGCGCGACAAAATAATAGCCGCGGGCGACGAAACAATAGCCACGCGACAAAATAATAGCTGCGGGCGACGAAACAATAGCCGCGCGACAAAATAATAGCCGCGGGCGACAAATTTTTTTTTCCGCACGACATTTTCGCCGTTTCGCGAATTTTTCGCCGTTTCGCGGATCTTTTTAAAGATTCGTGAATTTTTCGGCGAAGCGAAACGGAACAGATTCGCTCATCACTACTGCTGAACAAAAAGCTAAATAACCATTAAAAATAAAAGTGAATTTGAATGCGAACTACCCCTTTAAGCTAACTGATCACAAACACAAATGTTTGCAGATCCCCTAACAGAAGTGGGCGTATGAATACTTTTACATACTAAACATTTTAGGGTAAAAAAAAAAAAGCACCCCCACCCGCACTTTTGTACAGTATCCCTGGGAGTCAGTGGGAACGGCAAGAGGTAGTTGGGAGGTTGACTTTTTACGCCAGCAGCGAATCCACTAAGTGTCACATTAGCTGTAGGTCAGTCTGTGTATGGGCCATCTTTAGCCTCCCCTAGTATCATCCTGCAAAAAAATAAATAAATATATATTTATATATATATATATATATATATATTTGTCTGTTGCAGGATGATGCTAGCTTACTTGCCCCCCCTTGGAAAATTTTCTGCGGACGCCCATGTTGTGAATGTTTTGTAAATGTATTTGCTTTTTTGGGTGGGGGATGGAGGCTAACATATCCATATATATCCCAATACATTAAGATTTCCATTTAGTATTGCCATTCTGTATTTGATGAGTGAGAAATAACCCTTATTTAAAAGCAGGTTTACGATCAATGCCTAACTAGGTTTAGTAAACCATTAACAAAAAACATCCTGCACACAAATTCCTACTTGTATGCTGTGTTTAATGAGGGGGTGTATCTATGGTATTACTAAGACCTTGTGGTGAGACATTAGATATAAAAAAGTGGAGGTATTTGTCTCTCAGTATGTTGTCACTGGAATATGTTAAAATCCTCCCAGTTTAGTTAAGGAGATTGAAGCCCAGCAACAATTACAGAAAATGCTTCACAAACAGGTCAAACAGGTTATAATTAGGGGTATTTTCAGTTATCTAGATATTGACTTAATGGGGGTAACAAGTCGAATATAGTCAATCATAGTTCTTTTTCTGAACTAGTTTAGGGACCAAATAAGAATTACAGGTATAAGATCCATTTTTCAACAACTTGTTATCCAGAAAGCTCAGAATTACAGGATGGCCATCTCCCATAGAATAAAAATAAAACAGTAGCTTGTAATTTCTCCAAACTAAGCTGCATGACTCATTGGTGGTAAAGTAATCCCGTTGGGGTTTATTTAATGTTTAAATGAGTTTTAGTAGACTTAAGATATGGAGATCTATATTTTGGAAAAATCTCTTATCTGGAGAACTCCAGGTCCCAAGCATTCTGGAAAATAGATCCTATATCTGTACATCTTTTTGGACCTTGTAATCATATATCCTACTGAACTCATCTTCTGTGGGCAAACATGGTAATCATTCTGTTGTTTCCTTTGAGATATATTGCAGAGACAACTGTATCCATGAGTGGCAAAGACCTAGGATAAGGCAAACCCTGATGCATATTAATTGAACAGTGTAGCAGGGTTGAACACAGAAGGCACTAAAATGCAACTTAAATGCCTGTATATTCCCCTGACAAGCAAAGGAAGGCAAAGCAAAGCAAAACCTCTATGGTGTTGTAGAAAGATTAAGACTGAAATTCTAGTAAAGCTGGGCGTGCACAAGGAAATTTTAATGCAGATTCGGACCTCCAAAATAATAGGCTAATCTCTGTGTGTGATAACTGTCTGTTTTGAGTCGATGTGCACTATTACTTTATCTCATAATTAACAGTCTGGGAACTGACCAGTTATTTTTGATCAGGTTTAAAAATCCCAACTATAATATGACCCAGAGGCCAAATAATTGGAAAAGTCAGAATCTGCCAAAATGGCAAACAATAGTGATGAGTAAATCTGTCCCATATCACTTCGCCATAAAATTCGCTTAACAACCATAAAATTCTCCCAAACAGTGAAAAATCTTTGAAACTTGTTTGTAGCGCAACTTTTTTGTTGTCCGCGTCTTTTTGTCGCTAGCATTTTTGTCACCTGCTTCTTTTTTTTGGCCTATTTTGATGCAACCGTTTTGGACGCTCAACTAATTTTTCCGCTGCAAATTTTCGCAGAAGTTTCATGAAACAATTCGACAATGGTGAAATGCGGAAATTCACTGCGAATCCATGCCTGGGGAAAAAATTTGCTCATCACTAGCAAACAAGTTTATTTATTCATCTAAGGACAGTTTTAGTGGGCATTTCAAACCTTTATTAATTACTAAGAGGACAATCAAGCATTTAAAAACAAAATTAGGAAAGCAAAATTACAAACGAATAGAGTAGAACATTAAAAGGCTCATATTACATTGCAAGTGCAGTGTGCAAAGTTGTGTCAAAATGATGTTGCACATGATTCTTTGGACGCAAGTGCATATATCGATTTAAGCTACTGAGGTAGCAGTAGCTTCAGTGTTCTCCTGCATTAATAGGTGCAGTGCATACATTTTTATCCAAACAGACTGGCAGGGCACACTGGCGTTCTGCACCAAAACACACAAGTGCAAGCAGAAGATTTAGATGCAAGTACCTACTGCAGAAAAAGTTGCATGACCGCAACTAGTATTACCAAAATAGTCACACTCTATTGTACACTTCTATAAGGTAGCTTGACAGTTTTTAAACCTTTTCCAAAGACTTAGGGGGGAATTCACAAAAGTGGTGATATTCTGACAAAATAAAAGTGGAGATAGATTTGTTGGATTTTCCACCTAATTCACAAACATCTATCTCCACTTTTGTGAATTTGTCTTTTAAACAGACAGTTTTAAGATTTTGCCATTTTCCCAACATTTTTTTTATGAATCTGCCTTTAGCTGTTAGTAAATCTGTCGGTGCCATCAAACTCAGTCCCACAATATACAGGAGCCTTGGGATAAGGATTTTACCAGCAGGATTTTGCATTTCATATGCCATTTGTCATTTCAGTTTGGGGCATTTCCTGAGGGGTAATTTTAGTTTGCCCAGGGAAACTATACATCATTTTTTCAGGACAATCTGGGCTTTATAATGTTTTCTATATATCTGTGTAATTCCACTTCTGTAACAAGATTTAAGGGTCTAAAGGTATTTAGTCTTCTCTAGCCCCTACTCATTACTGGGCAGCAGCAATCCGGCCCCCACACCAACATGCCCGGTGAATAGAGGTTCAACAGGACTAGGGCCCACCGGGTTTTTATCCAGTGCCCTGATGGGCCAGTCCAACCCTGTACCCCAATATCCCAGTTTGGGTGCCAGTGTGTATGTGCCACCAAGATGGCTGCTGGGAACAGGTGGGGGCCAATGCTGTGAAGCAGCTCTGTAGTTCTGGTCATGCTATGGGGGCACAGATAATTTGGGGCAAATGTCAGTGAAGTGATTAAAGAGGGGGCACTGCTGCTAAAACTAAAAATTTGCCTGGGAGGCTTTACTTTTCCTTTTAACAAAAATGTTTACAATATTGTAGGGGATCAGAGAACCCTGTCCCCTGTTTCTCAGTCTGTGATCTCATCCAGCCTAGCTACAGCCTGGGGAGGGATCCGGTTGGCTGGCTGCCCCAGTGCAAGTCTGGGAGAGGTGTGCCTAAGCTTTGGAGCCAAAAATCTAGGGGCGGGCCCAGCAGTTTATAAAGGGAGCCCCTGCTGTTGTTTGCCAGTTCAGAGGAAGACCCAGAGTGAGCAGTTAGCACAAACAGTGTGTGTTCAGACTGGAAAGGATAAAAGTCTGCTGGACTGCCAGGGAATATAAAGTCCTCTGTGGTACTCTGTGTGTGTGTGTCCCCTGAGGAACAGGTATTGCAATTACCTGCTACGTGGGAGCAGCCACCCTTTTCAACAGGGAAGGTACTCTGGGGCAGGTAGCGCTACCTGGGGGGACTAAAGAGCTCTTGGGGAAGGGACTGAACTGATTTAAGGGTTGGGAGTCTATCCGGATCTAAAGTGAGCTGGGCAAGTACAGAGACTGTGCCAGTGTGGATAGCCCTCCCAAGTTTCCTCAGGAAAGGATTATCAGTCACCCAAAAGCTGTTCTACTGTTTATGTCCAAAAGTTATATAAAGTTTAATATTGCTGCAAACCATGTGTGATTATTCCTAGTGGAAATCCCCTAGATGTGTGTTCCTCAGTGTCCACTAGGTGGAGGCACTGCGCTGTTCCCAGTTCCCAGTATCAATATTCTTTGAAAACACACATCTCCTGTGAAAATACAGCCCATATTAAGTGAATGTGCCAAGAAAGGGTTACAATATATTCACACAAAATGTTATTATTGCCTCACTGATTAGGCTAAAACCAGCATAGCAATGCATATCTGAGGTAAAAACTTTTTATATACAGTAACTGTCTCTAGGCTGCAATGGTATCTTCCAGCCTCTGCCCAGGCTGAGACATGTAACTGTCTCTAGGCTGCAATGGTATCTTCCAGCCTTTGCCCAGGCTGAGACATGTAACTGTCTCTAGGCTGCAATGGTATCTTCCCATCTTTGCCCAGGCTGAGACATGTAACTGTCTCTAGGCTGCAATGGTATCTTCCAGCCTTTGCCCAGGCTGAGACATGTAACTGTCTCTAGGCTGCAATGGTATCTTCCAGCCTTTCCCCAGGCTGAGACATGTAACTGTCTCTAGGCTGCAATGGTATCTTCCAGCCTTTTCCCAGGCTGAGACATGTAACTGTCTCTAGGCTGCAATGGTATCTTCCAGCCTCTGCCCAGGCTGAGACATGTAACTGTCTCTAGGCTGCAATGGTATCTTCCCATCTTTGCCCAGGCTGAGACATGTAACTGTCTCTAGGCTGCAATGGTATCTTCCAGCCTTTGCCCAGGCTGAGACATGTAACTGTCTCTAGGCTGCAATGGTATCTTCCAGCCTCTGCCCAGGCTGAGACTTGTAACTGTCTCTAGGTTGCAATGGTATCTTCCAGCCTTTGTCCAGGCTGAGACATGTAACTGTCTCTAGGCTGCAATGGTATCTTCCAGCCTTTGTCCAGGCTGAGACATATAACTGTCTCTAGGCTGCAATGGTATCTTCCAGCCTCTGCCCAGGCTGAGACTTGTAACTGTCTCTAGGTTGCAATGGTATCTTCCAGCCTTTGTCCAGGCTGAGACATGTAACTGTCTCTAGGCTGCAATGGTATCTTCCAGCCTTTGTCCAGGCTGAGACATGTAACTGTCTCTAGGCTGCAATGGTATCTTCCAGCCTCTGCCCAGGCTGAGACATGTAACTGTCTCTAGGCTGCAATGGTATCTTCCAGCCTCTGCCCAGGCTGAGACATGTAACTGTCTCTAGGCTGCAATGGTATCTTCCAGCCTTTGTCCAGGCTGAGACATGTAACTGTCTCTAGGCTGCAATGGTATCTTCCAGCCTCTGCCCAGGCTGAGACTTGTAACTGTCTCTAGGTTGCAATGGTATCTTCCAGCCTTTGTCCAGGCTGAGACATGTAACTGTCTCTAGGCTGCAATGGTATCTTCCAGCCTTTGTCCAGGCTGAGACATATAACTGTCTCTAGGCTGCAATGGTATCTTCCAGCCTCTGCCCAGGCTGAGACTTGTAACTGTCTCTAGGTTGCAATGGTATCTTCCAGCCTTTGTCCAGGCTGAGACATGTAACTGTCTCTAGGCTGCAATGGTATCTTCCAGCCTTTGTCCAGGCTGAGACATGTAACTGTCTCTAGGCTGCAATGGTATCTTCCAGCCTCTGCCCAGGCTGAGACATGTAACTGTCTCTAGGCTGCAATGGTATCTTCCAGCCTCTGCCCAGGCTGAGACATGTAACTGTCTCTAGGCTGCAATGGTATCTTCCAGCCTTTGTCCAGGCTGAGACATGTAACTGTCTCTAGGCTGCAATGGTATCTTCCAGCCTTTGTCCAGGCTGAGACATGTAACTGTCTCTAGGCTGCAATGGTATCTTCCAGCCTTTGTCTAGGCTGAGACATGTAACTGTCTCTAGGCTGCAATGGTATCTTCCAGCCCTTGTCCAGGCTGAGACATGTAACTGTCTCTAGGCTGCAATGGTATCTTCCAGCCTCTGCCCAGGCTGTCTCTAGGCTGCAATGGTATCTTCCAGCCTCTGCCCAGGCTGAGACATGTAACTGTCTCTAGGCTGCAATGGTATCTTCCAGCCTCTGCCCAGGCTGTCTCTAGGCTGCAATGGTATCTTCCAGCCTCTGCCCAGGCTGAGACATGTAACTGTCTCTAGGCTGCAATGGTATCTTCCATCCTTTGTCCAGGCTGAGACATGTAACTGTCTCTAGGCTGCAATGGTATCTTCCATCCTTTGTCCAGGCTGAGACATGTAACTGTCTCTAGGCTGCAATGGTATCTTCCAGCCGTTGTCCAGGCTGAGACATGTAACTGTCTCTAGGCTGCAATGGTATCTTCCAGCCTTTGTCCAGGCTGAGACATGTAACTGTCTCTAGGCTGCAATGGTATCTTCCAGCCCTTGTCCAGGCTGAGACATGTAACTGTCTCTAGGCTGCAATGGTATCTTCCAGCCTTTGTCCAGGCTGAGACATGTAACTGTCTCTAGGCTGCAATGGTATCTTCCAGCCTCTGCCCAGGCTGAGACATGTAACTGTCTCTAGGTTGCAATGGTATCTTCCAGCCTCTGCCCAGGCTGAGACATGTAACTGTATCTAGGCTGCAATGGTATCTTCCAGACTCTGCCCAGGCTGAGACATGTAACTGTCTCTAGGCTGCAATGGTATCTTCCAGCCTTTTCCCAGGCTGAGACATGTAACTGTCTCTAGGCTGCAATGGTATCTTCCAGCCTTTGTCCAGGCTGAGACATGTAACTGTCTCTAGGCTGCAATGGTATCTTCCAGCCCTTGTCAAGGCTGAGACATGTAACTGTCTCTAGGCTGCAATGGTATCTTCCAGCCCTTGTCCAGGCTGAGACATGTAACTGTCTCTAGGCTGCAATGGTATCTTCCAGCCCTTGTCCAGGCTCAGACATGTAACTGTCTCTAGGCTGCAATGGTATCTTCCAGCCTTTGTCCAGGCTGAGACATGTAACTGTCTCTAGGCTGCAATGGTATCTTCCAGCCTCTGCCCAGGCTGAGACATGTAACTGTCTCTAGGCTGCAATGGTATCTTCCAGCCTTTGTCCAGGCTGAGACATGTAACTGTCTCTAGGCTGCAATGGTATCTTCCAGCCCTTGTCCAGGCTTAGACATGTAACTGTCTCTAGGCTGCAATGGTATCTTCCAGCCTTTGTCCAGGCTGAGACATGTAACTGTCTCTAGGCTGCAATGGTATCTTCCAGCCTCTGCCCAGGCTGTCTCTAGGCTGCAATGGTATCTTCCAGCCTCTGTCCAAGGCTGAGACATGTAACTGTCTCTAGGCTGCAATGGTATCTTCCATCCTTTGTCCAGGCTGAGACATGTAACTGTCTCTAGGCTGCAATGGTATCTTCCAGCCTTTGTCCAGGCTGAGACATGTAACTGTCTCTATGCTGCAATGGTATCTTCCAGCCCTTGTCCAGGCTGAGACATGTAACTGTCTCTAGGCTGCAATGGTATCTTCCAGCCTTTGTCCAGGCTGAGACATGTAACTGTCTCTAGGCTGCAATGGTATCTTCCAGCCCTTGTCCAGGCTGAGACATGTAACTGTCTCTAGGCTGCAATGGTATCTTCCAGCCTCTGCCCAGGCTGTCTCTAGGCTGCAATGGTATCTTCCAGCCTCTGCCCAAGCTGAGACATGTAACTGTCTCTAGGCTGCAATGGTTTCTTCCAGCCTTTGTCCAGGCTGAGACATGTAACTGTCTCTAGGCTGCAATGGTATCTTCCAGCCTTTGTCCAGGCTGAGACATGTAACTGTCTCTAGGCTGCAATGGTATCTTCCAGCCCTTGTCCAGGCTGAAACATATAACTGTCTCTAGGCTGCAATGGTATCTTCCAGCCTTTGTCCAGGCTGAGACATGTAACTGTCTCTAGGCTGCAATGGTATCTTCCAGCCCTTGTCCAGGCTGAGACATGTAACTGTCTCTAGGCTGCAATGGTATCTTCCAGCCTTTGTCCAGGCTGAGACATGTAACTGTCTCTAGGCTGCAATGGTATCTTCCAGCCCTTGTCTAGGCTGAGACATGTAACTGTCTCTAGGCTGCAATGGTATCTTCCAGCCCTTGTCCAGGCTCAGACATGTAACTGTCTCTAGGCTGCAATGGTATCTTCCAGCCTCTGCCCAGGCTGAGACATGTAACTGTCTCTAGGCTGCAATGGTATCTTCCAGCCTTTTTCCAGGCTGAGACATGTAACTGTCTCTAGACTGCAATGGTATCTTCCAGCCTCTGCCCAGGCTGAGAGATGTAACTGTCTCTAGGCTGCAATGGTATCTTCCAGCCTCTGCCCAGGCTGAGAGATGTAACTGTCTCTAGGCTGCAATGGTATCTTCCAGCCTCTTCCCAGGCTCAGACATGTAACTGTCTCTAGGCTGCAATGGTATCTTCCAGCCTCTGCCCAGGCTGAGAGATGTAACTGTCTCTAGGCTGCAATGGTATCTTCCAGCCTTTGTCCAGGCTGAGACATGTAACTGTCTCTAGGCTGCAATGGTATCTTCCAGCCTTTGTCCAGGCTGAGACATGTAACTGTCTCTAGGCTGCAATGGTATCTTCCAGTCTTTGTCCAGGCTGAGACATGTAACTGTCTCTAGGCTGCAATGGTATCTTCCAGTCTTTGTCCAGGCTGAGACATGTAACTGTCTCTAGGCTGCAATGGTATCTTCCGGCCTTTGTCCAGGCTGAGACATGTAACTGTCTCTAGGCTGCAATGGTATCTTCCGGCCTTTGTCCAGGCTGAGACATGTAACTGTCTCTAGGCTGCAATTGTATCTTCCAGCCTCAGCCCAAGATGAGACATGTAACTGTCTCTAGGCTGCAATGGTATCTTCCAGCCTCAGCCCAAGCTGAGACATGTAACTGTCTCTAGGCTGCAATGGTATCTTCCAGCCCTTGTCCAGGCTGAGACATGTAACTGTCTCTAGGCTGCAAATGTATCTTCCAGCCTCTGCCCAGGCTGAGACATGTAACTGTCTCTAGGCTGCAATGGTATCTTCCAGCCTCTGCCCAGGCTGAGACATGTAACTGTCTCTAGGCTGCAATGGTATCTTCCAGCCTTTGTGCAGGCTGAGACATGTAACTGTCTCTAGGCTGCAATGGTATCTTCCAGCCTTTGTCCAGGCTGAGACATGTAACTGTCTCTAGGCTGCAATGGTATCTTCCAGCCCTTGTCCAGGCTGAGACATGTAACTGTCTCTAGGCTGCAATGGTATCTTCCAGCCTTTGTCCAGGCTGAGACATGTAACTGTCTCTAGGCTGCAATGGTATCTTCCAGCCTTTGTCCAGGCTGAGACATGTAACTGTCTCTAGGCTGCAATGGTATCTTCCAGCCTCTGCCCAGGATTTCTCTAGGCTGCAATGGTATCTTCCAGCCTCTGCCCAGGCTGAGACATGTAACTGTCTCTAGGCTGCAATGGTATCTTCCAGCCTTTGTCCAGGCTGAGACATGTAACTGTCTCTAGGCTGCAATGGTATCTTCCAGCTTTGTCAAGGCTGAGACATGTAACTGTCTCTAGGCTGCAATGGTATCTTCCAGCCCTTGTCCAGGCTGAGACATGTAACTGTCTCTAGGCTGCAATGGTATCTTCCAGCCTTTGTCCAGGCTGAGACATGTAACTGTCTCTAGGCTGCAATGGTATCTTCCAGCCCTTGTCCAGGCTGAGACATGTAACTGTCTCTAGGCTGCAATGGTATCTTCCAGCCTTTGTCCAGGCTGAAACATGTAACTGTCTCTAGGCTGCAATGGTATCTTCCAGCCTTTGTCCAGGCTGAGACATGTAACTGTCTCTAGGCTGCAATGGTATCTTCCAGCCTCTGCCCAGGCTGAGACATGTAACTGTCTGTAGGTTGCAATGGTATCTTCCAGACTCTGCCCAGGCTGAGACATGTAACTGTCTGTAGGTTGCAATGGTATCTTCCAGACTCTGCCCAGGCTGAGACATGTAACTGTCTCTAGGCTGCAATGGTATCTTCCAGCCTTTTCCCAGGCTGAGACATGTAACTGTCTCTAGGCTGCAATGGTATCTTCCAGCCTTTTCCCAGGCTGAGACATGTAACTGTCTCTAGGCTGCAATGGTATCTTCCAGCCTTTGTCCAGGCTGAGACATGTAACTGTCTCTAGGCTGCAATGGTATCTTCCAGCCCTTGTCAAGGCTGAGACATGTAACTGTCTCTAGGCTGCAATGGTATCTTCCAGCCCTTGTCAAGGCTCAGACATGTAACTGTCTCTAGGCTGCAATGGAATCTTCCAGCCTTTGTCCAGGCTGAGACATGTAACTGTCTCTAGGCTGCAATGGTATCTTCCAGCCTTTGTCCAGGCTGAGACATGTAACTGTCTCTAGGCTGCAATGGTATCTTCCAGCCCTTGTCCAGGCTGAGACATGTAACTGTCTCTAGGCTGCAATGGTATCTTCCAGCCTCTGCCCAGGCTGTCTCTAGGCTGCAATGGTATCTTCCAGCCTCTGCCCAGGCTGAGACATGTAACTGTCTCTAGGCTGCAATGGTATCTTCCAGCCTCTGCCCAGGCTGTCTCTAGGCTGCAATGGTATCTTCCAGCCTCTGCCCAGGCTGAGACATGTAACTGTCTCTAGGCTGCAATGGTATCTTCCATCCTTTGTCCAGGCTGAGACATGTAACTGTCTCTAGGCTGCAATGGTATCTTCCATCCTTTGTCCAGGCTGAGACATGTAACTGTCTCTAGGCTGCAATGGTATCTTCCAGCCGTTGTCCAGGCTGAGACATGTAACTGTCTCTAGGCTGCAATGGTATCTTCCAGCCTTTGTCCAGGCTGAGACATGTAACTGTCTCTAGGCTGCAATGGTATCTTCCAGCCCTTGTCCAGGCTGAGACATGTAACTGTCTCTAGGCTGCAATGGTATCTTCCAGCCTTTGTCCAGGCTGAGACATGTAACTGTCTCTAGGCTGCAATGGTATCTTCCAGCCTCTGCCCAGGCTGAGACATGTAACTGTCTCTAGGTTGCAATGGTATCTTCCAGCCTCTGCCCAGGCTGAGACATGTAACTGTCTCTAGGCTGCAATGGTATCTTCCAGACTCTGCCCAGGCTGAGACATGTAACTGTCTCTAGGCTGCAATGGTATCTTCCAGCCTTTTCCCAGGCTGAGACATGTAACTGTCTCTAGGCTGCAATGGTATCTTCCAGCCTTTGTCCAGGCTGAGACATGTAACTGTCTCTAGGCTGCAATGGTATCTTCCAGCCCTTGTCAAGGCTGAGACATGTAACTGTCTCTAGGCTGCAATGGTATCTTCCAGCCCTTGTCCAGGCTGAGACATGTAACTGTCTCTAGGCTGCAATGGTATCTTCCAGCCCTTGTCCAGGCTCAGACATGTAACTGTCTCTAGGCTGCAATGGTATCTTCCGGCCTTTGTCCAGGCTGAGACATGTAACTGTCTCTAGGCTGCAATGGTATCTTCCAGCCTCTGCCCAGGCTGAAACATGTAACTGTCTCTAGGCTGCAATGGTATCTTCCAGCCTTTGTCCAGGCTGAGACATGTAACTGTCTCTAGGCTGCAATGGTATCTTCCAGCCCTTGTCCAGGCTTAGACATGTAACTGTCTCTAGGCTGCAATGGTATCTTCCAGCCTTTGTCCAGGCTGAGACATGTAACTGTCTCTAGGCTGCAATGGTATCTTCCAGCCTCTGCCCAGGCTGTCTCTAGGCTGCAATGGTATCTTCCAGCCTCTGTCCAAGGCTGAGACATGTAACTGTCTCTAGGCTGCAATGGTATCTTCCATCCTTTGTCCAGGCTGAGACATGTAACTGTCTCTAGGCTGCAATGGTATCTTCCAGCCTTTGTCCAGGCTGAGACATGTAACTGTCTCTATGCTGCAATGGTATCTTCCAGCCCTTGTCCAGGCTGAGACATGTAACTGTCTCTAGGCTGCAATGGTATCTTCCAGCCTTTGTCCAGGCTGAGACATGTAACTGTCTCTAGGCTGCAATGGTATCTTCCAGCCCTTGTCCAGGCTGAGACATGTAACTGTCTCTAGGCTGCAATGGTATCTTCCAGCCTCTGCCCAGGCTGTCTCTAGGCTGCAATGGTATCTTCCAGCCTCTGCCCAAGCTGAGACATGTAACTGTCTCTAGGCTGCAATGGTTTCTTCCAGCCTTTGTCCAGGCTGAGACATGTAACTGTCTCTAGGCTGCAATGGTATCTTCCAGCCTTTGTCCAGGCTGAGACATGTAACTGTCTCTAGGCTGCAATGGTATCTTCCAGCCCTTGTCCAGGCTGAAACATGTAACTGTCTCTAGGCTGCAATGGTATCTTCCAGCCTTTGTCCAGGCTGAGACATGTAACTGTCTCTAGGCTGCAATGGTATCTTCCAGCCCTTGTCCAGGCTGAGACATGTAACTGTCTCTAGGCTGCAATGGTATCTTCCAGCCTTTGTCCAGGCTGAGACATGTAACTGTCTCTAGGCTGCAATGGTATCTTCCAGCCCTTGTCCAGGCTGAGACATGTAACTGTCTCTAGGCTGCAATGGTATCTTCCAGCCCTTGTCCAGGCTCAGACATGTAACTGTCTCTAGGCTGCAATGGTATCTTCCAGCCTCTGCCCAGGCTGAGACATGTAACTGTCTCTAGGCTGCAATGGTATCTTCCAGCCTTTTTCCAGGCTGAGACATGTAACTGTCTCTAGACTGCAATGGTATCTTCCAGCCTCTGCCCAGGCTGAGAGATGTAACTGTCTCTAGGCTGCAATGGTATCTTCCAGCCTCTGCCCAGGCTGAGAGATGTAACTGTCTCTAGGCTGCAATGGTATCTTCCAGCCTCTTCCCAGGCTCAGACATGTAACTGTCTCTAAGCTGCAATGGTATCTTCCAGCCTCTGCCCAGGCTGAGAGATGTAACTGTCTCTAGGCTGCAATGGTATCTTCCAGCCTTTGTCCAGGCTGAGACATGTAACTGTCTCTAGGCTGCAATGGTATCTTCCAGCCTTTGTCCAGGCTGAGACATGTAACTGTCTCTAGGCTGCAATGGTATCTTCCAGTCTTTGTCCAGGCTGAGACATGTAATTGTCTCTAGGCTGCAATGGTATCTTCCAGTCTTTGTCCAGGCTGAGACATGTAACTGTCTCTAGGCTGCAATGGTATCTTCCGGCCTTTGTCCAGGCTGAGACATGTAACTGTCTCTAGGCTGCAATGGTATCTTCCGGCCTTTGTCCAGGCTGAGACATGTAACTGTCTCTAGGCTGCAATTGTATCTTCCAGCCTCAGCCCAAGATGAGACATGTAACTGTCTCTAGGCTGCAATGGTATCTTCCAGCCTCAGCCCAAGCTGAGACATGTAACTGTCTCTAGGCTGCAATGGTATCTTCCAGCCCTTGTCCAGGCTGAGACATGTAACTGTCTCTAGGCTGCAAATGTATCTTCCAGCCTCTGCCCAGGCTGAGACATGTAACTGTCTCTAGGCTGCAATGGTATCTTCCAGCCTCTGCCCAGGCTGAGACATGTAACTGTCTCTAGGCTGCAATGGTATCTTCCAGCCTTTGTGCAGGCTGAGACATGTAACTGTCTCTAGGCTGCAATGGTATCTTCCAGCCTTTGTCCAGGCTGAGACATGTAACTGTCTCTAGGCTGCAATGGTATCTTCCAGCCCTTGTCCAGGCTGAGACATGTAACTGTCTCTAGGCTGCAATGGTATCTTCCAGCCTTTGTCCAGGCTGAGACATGTAACTGTCTCTAGGCTGCAATGGTATCTTCCAGCCTTTGTCCAGGCTGAGACATGTAACTGTCTCTAGGCTGCAATGGTATCTTCCAGCCTCTGCCCAGGATTTCTCTAGGCTGCAATGGTATCTTCCAGCCTCTGCCCAGGCTGAGACATGTAACTGTCTCTAGGCTGCAATGGTATCTTCCAGCCTTTGTCCAGGCTGAGACATGTAACTGTCTCTAGGCTGCAATGGTATCTTCCAGCTTTGTCAAGGCTGAGACATGTAACTGTCTCTAGGCTGCAATGGTATCTTCCAGCCCTTGTCCAGGCTGAGACATGTAACTGTCTCTAGGCTGCAATGGTATCTTCCAGCCTTTGTCCAGGCTGAGACATGTAACTGTCTCTAGGCTGCAATGGTATCTTCCAGCCCTTGTCCAGGCTGAGACATGTAACTGTCTCTAGGCTGCAATGGTATCTTCCAGCCTTTGTCCAGGCTGAGACATGTAACTGTCTCTAGGCTGCAATGGTATCTTCCAGCCTTTGTCCAGGCTGAGACATGTAACTGTCTCTAGGCTGCAATGGTATCTTCCAGCCTCTGCCCAGGCTGAGACATGTAACTGTCTGTAGGTTGCAATGGTATCTTCCAGACTCTGCCCAGGCTGAGACATGTAACTGTCTGTAGGTTGCAATGGTATCTTCCAGACTCTGCCCAGGCTGAGACATGTAACTGTCTCTAGGCTGCAATGGTATCTTCCAGCCTTTTCCCAGGCTGAGACATGTAACTGTCTCTAGGCTGCAATGGTATCTTCCAGCCCTTGTCCAGGCTGAGACATGTAACTGTCTCTAGGCTGCAATGGTATCTTCCAGCCTTTGTCCAGGCTGAGACATGTAACTGTCTCTAGGCTGCAATGGTATCTTCCAGCCCTTGTCAAGGCTGAGACATGTAACTGTCTCTAGGCTGCAATGGTATCTTCCAGCCTCAGCCCAAGCTGAGACATGTAACTGTCTCTAGGCTGCAATGGTATCTTCCAGCCCTTGTCCAGGCTGAGACATGTAACTGTCTCTAGGCTGCAAATGTATCTTCCAGCCTCTGCCCAGGCTGAGACATGTAACTGTCTCTAGGCTGCAATGGTATCTTCCAGCCTCTGCCCAGGCTGAGACATGTAACTGTCTCTAGGCTGCAATGGTATCTTCCAGCCTTTGTGCAGGCTGAGACATGTAACTGTCTCTAGGCTGCAATGGTATCTTCCAGCCTTTGTCCAGGCTGAGACATGTAACTGTCTCTAGGCTGCAATGGTATCTTCCAGCCCTTGTCCAGGCTGAGACATGTAACTGTCTCTAGGCTGCAATGGTATCTTCCAGCCTTTGTCCAGGCTGAGACATGTAACTGTCTCTAGGCTGCAATGGTATCTTCCAGCCTTTGTCCAGGCTGAGACATGTAACTGTCTCTAGGCTGCAATGGTATCTTCCAGCCTCTGCCCAGGATTTCTCTAGGCTGCAATGGTATCTTCCAGCCTCTGCCCAGGCTGAGACATGTAACTGTCTCTAGGCTGCAATGGTATCTTCCAGCCTTTGTCCAGGCTGAGACATGTAACTGTCTCTAGGCTGCAATGGTATCTTCCAGCTTTGTCAGGCTGAGACATGTAACTGTCTCTAGGCTGCAATGGTATCTTCCAGCCCTTGTCCAGGCTGAGACATGTAACTGTCTCTAGGCTGCAATGGTATCTTCCAGCCTTTGTCCAGGCTGAGACATGTAACTGTCTCTAGGCTGCAATGGTATCTTCCAGCCCTTGTCCAGGCTGAGACATGTAACTGTCTCTAGGCTGCAATGGTATCTTCCAGCCTTTGTCCAGGCTGAGACATGTAACTGTCTCTAGGCTGCAATGGTATCTTCCAGCCTTTGTCCAGGCTGAGACATGTAACTGTCTCTAGGCTGCAATGGTATCTTCCAGCCTCTGCCCAGGCTGAGACATGTAACTGTCTGTAGGTTGCAATGGTATCTTCCAGACTCTGCCCAGGCTGAGACATGTAACTGTCTGTAGGTTGCAATGGTATCTTCCAGACTCTGCCCAGGCTGAGACATGTAACTGTCTCTAGGCTGCAATGGTATCTTCCAGCCTTTTCCCAGGCTGAGACATGTAACTGTCTCTAGGCTGCAATGGTATCTTCCAGCCTTTTCCCAGGCTGAGACATGTAACTGTCTCTAGGCTGCAATGGTATCTTCCAGCCTTTGTCCAGGCTGAGACATGTAACTGTCTCTAGGCTGCAATGGTATCTTCCAGCCCTTGTCAAGGCTGAGACATGTAACTGTCTCTAGGCTGCAATGGTATCTTCCAGCCCTTGTCAAGGCTCAGACATGTAACTGTCTCTAGGCTGCAATGGAATCTTCCAGCCTTTGTCCAGGCTGAGACATGTAACTGTCTCTAGGCTGCAATGGTATCTTCCAGCCTTTTTCCAGGCTGAGACATGTAACTGTCTCTAGGCTGCAATGGTATCTTCCAGCCCTTGTCCAGGCTGAGACATGTAACTGTCTCTAGGCTGCAATGGTATCTTCCAGCCCTTGTCCAGGCTCAGACATGTAACTGTCTCTAGGCTGCAATGGTATCTTCCAGCCTCTGCCCAGGCTGAGACATGTAACTGTCTCTAGGCTGCAATGGTATCTTCCAGCCTTTTTCCAGGCTGAGACATGTAACTGTCTCTAGACTGCAATGGTATCTTCCAGCCTCTGCCCAGGCTGAGAGATGTAACTGTCTCTAGGCTGCAATGGTATCTTCCAGCCTCTGCCCAGGCTGAGAGATGTAACTGTCTCTAGGCTGCAATGGTATCTTCCAGCCTCTTCCCAGGCTCAGACATGTAACTGTCTCTAGGCTGCAATGGTATCTTCCAGCCTCTGCCCAGGCTGAGAGATGTAACTGTCTCTAGGCTGCAATGGTATCTTCCAGCCTTTGTCCAGGCTGAGACATGTAACTGTCTCTAGGCTGCAATGGTATCTTCCAGCCTTTGTCCAGGCTGAGACATGTAACTGTCTCTAGGCTGCAATGGTATCTTCCAGTCTTTGTCCAGGCTGAGACATGTAACTGTCTCTAGGCTGCAATGGTATCTTCCAGTCTTTGTCCAGGCTGAGACATGTAACTGTCTCTAGGCTGCAATGGTATCTTCCGGCCTTTGTCCAGGCTGAGACATGTAACTGTCTCTAGGCTGCAATGGTATCTTCCGGCCTTTGTCCAGGCTGAGACATGTAACTGTCTCTAGGCTGCAATTGTATCTTCCAGCCTCAGCCCAAGATGAGACATGTAACTGTCTCTAGGCTGCAATGGTATCTTCCAGCCTCAGCCCAAGCTGAGACATGTAACTGTCTCTAGGCTGCAATGGTATCTTCCAGCCCTTGTCCAGGCTGAGACATGTAACTGTCTCTAGGCTGCAAATGTATCTTCCAGCCTCTGCCCAGGCTGAGACATGTAACTGTCTCTAGGCTGCAATGGTATCTTCCAGCCTCTGCCCAGGCTGAGACATGTAACTGTCTCTAGGCTGCAATGGTATCTTCCAGCCTTTGTGCAGGCTGAGACATGTAACTGTCTCTAGGCTGCAATGGTATCTTCCAGCCTTTGTCCAGGCTGAGACATGTAACTGTCTCTAGGCTGCAATGGTATCTTTCCAGCCCTTGTCCAGGCTGAGACATGTAACTGTCTCTAGGCTGCAATGGTATCTTCCAGCCTTTGTCCAGGCTGAGACATGTAACTGTCTCTAGGCTGCAATGGTATCTTCCAGCCTTTGTCCAGGCTGAGACATGTAACTGTCTCTAGGCTGCAATGGTATCTTCCAGCCTCTGCCCAGGATTTCTCTAGGCTGCAATGGTATCTTCCAGCCTCTGCCCAGGCTGAGACATGTAACTGTCTCTAGGCTGCAATGGTATCTTCCAGCCTTTGTCCAGGCTGAGACATGTAACTGTCTCTAGGCTGCAATGGTATCTTCCAGCTTTGTCAAGGCTGAGACATGTAACTGTCTCTAGGCTGCAATGGTATCTTCCAGCCCTTGTCCAGGCTGAGACATGTAACTGTCTCTAGGCTGCAATGGTATCTTCCAGCCTTTGTCCAGGCTGAGACATGTAACTGTCTCTAGGCTGCAATGGTATCTTCCAGCCCTTGTCCAGGCTGAGACATGTAACTGTCTCTAGGCTGCAATGGTATCTTCCAGCCTTTGTCCAGGCTGAGACATGTAACTGTCTCTAGGCTGCAATGGTATCTTCCAGCCTTTGTCCAGGCTGAGACATGTAACTGTCTCTAGGCTGCAATGGTATCTTCCAGCCTCTGCCCAGGCTGAGACATGTAACTGTCTGTAGGTTGCAATGGTATCTTCCAGACTCTGCCCAGGCTGAGACATGTAACTGTCTGTAGGTTGCAATGGTATCTTCCAGACTCTGCCCAGGCTGAGACATGTAACTGTCTCTAGGCTGCAATGGTATCTTCCAGCCTTTTCCCAGGCTGAGACATGTAACTGTCTCTAGGCTGCAATGGTATCTTCCAGCCTTTTCCCAGGCTGAGACATGTAACTGTCTCTAGGCTGCAATGGTATCTTCCAGCCTTTGTCCAGGCTGAGACATGTAACTGTCTCTAGGCTGCAATGGTATCTTCCAGCCCTTGTCAAGGCTGAGACATGTAACTGTCTCTAGGCTGCAATGGTATCTTCCAGCCCTTGTCAAGGCTCAGACATGTAACTGTCTCTAGGCTGCAATGGAATCTTCCAGCCTTTGTCCAGGCTGAGACATGTAACTGTCTCTAGGCTGCAATGGTATCTTCCAGCCTTTTTCCAGGCTGAGACATGTAACTGTCTCTAGGCTGCAATGGTATCTTCCAGCCCTTGTCCAGGCTGAGACATGTAACTGTCTCTAGGCTGCAATGGTATCTTCCAGCCCTTGTCCAGGCTCAGACATGTAACTGTCTCTAGGCTGCAATGGTATCTTCCAGCCTCTGCCCAGGCTGAGACATGTAACTGTCTCTAGGCTGCAATGGTATCTTCCAGCCTTTTTCCAGGCTGAGACATGTAACTGTCTCTAGACTGCAATGGTATCTTCCAGCCTCTGCCCAGGCTGAGAGATGTAACTGTCTCTAGGCTGCAATGGTATCTTCCAGCCTCTGCCCAGGCTGAGAGATGTAACTGTCTCTAGGCTGCAATGGTATCTTCCAGCCTCTTCCCAGGCTCAGACATGTAACTGTCTCTAGGCTGCAATGGTATCTTCCAGCCTCTGCCCAGGCTGAGAGATGTAACTGTCTCTAGGCTGCAATGGTATCTTCCAGCCTTTGTCCAGGCTGAGACATGTAACTGTCTCTAGGCTGCAATGGTATCTTCCAGCCTTTGTCCAGGCTGAGACATGTAACTGTCTCTAGGCTGCAATGGTATCTTCCAGTCTTTGTCCAGGCTGAGACATGTAACTGTCTCTAGGCTGCAATGGTATCTTCCAGTCTTTGTCCAGGCTGAGACATGTAACTGTCTCTAGGCTGCAATGGTATCTTCCGGCCTTTGTCCAGGCTGAGACATGTAACTGTCTCTAGGCTGCAATGGTATCTTCCGGCCTTTGTCCAGGCTGAGACATGTAACTGTCTCTAGGCTGCAATGGTATCTTCCGGCCTTTGTCCAGGCTGAGACATGTAACTGTCTCTAGGCTGCAATTGTATCTTCCAGCCTCAGCCCAAGATGAGACATGTAACTGTCTCTAGGCTGCAATGGTATCTTCCAGCCTCAGCCCAAGCTGAGACATGTAACTGTCTCTAGGCTGCAATGGTATCTTCCAGCCCTTGTCCAGGCTGAGACATGTAACTGTCTCTAGGCTGCAAATGTATCTTCCAGCCTCTGCCCAGGCTGAGACATGTAACTGTCTCTAGGCTGCAATGGTATCTTCCAGCCTCTGCCCAGGCTGAGACATGTAACTGTCTCTAGGCTGCAATGGTATCTTCCAGCCTTTGTGCAGGCTGAGACATGTAACTGTCTCTAGGCTGCAATGGTATCTTCCAGCCTTTGTCCAGGCTGAGACATGTAACTGTCTCTAGGCTGCAATGGTATCTTCCAGCCCTTGTCCAGGCTGAGACATGTAACTGTCTCTAGGCTGCAATGGTATCTTCCAGCCTTTGTCCAGGCTGAGACATGTAACTGTCTCTAGGCTGCAATGGTATCTTCCAGCCTTTGTCCAGGCTGAGACATGTAACTGTCTCTAGGCTGCAATGGTATCTTCCAGCCTCTGCCCAGGATTTCTCTAGGCTGCAATGGTATCTTCCAGCCTCTGCCCAGGCTGAGACATGTAACTGTCTCTAGGCTGCAATGGTATCTTCCAGCCTTTGTCCAGGCTGAGACATGTAACTGTCTCTAGGCTGCAATGGTATCTTCCAGCTTTGTCAAGGCTGAGACATGTAACTGTCTCTAGGCTGCAATGGTATCTTCCAGCCCTTGTCCAGGCTGAGACATGTAACTGTCTCTAGGCTGCAATGGTATCTTCCAGCCTTTGTCCAGGCTGAGACATGTAACTGTCTCTAGGCTGCAATGGTATCTTCCAGCCCTTGTCCAGGCTGAGACATGTAACTGTCTCTAGGCTGCAATGGTATCTTCCAGCCTTTGTCCAGGCTGAGACATGTAACTGTCTCTAGGCTGCAATGGTATCTTCCAGCCTTTGTCCAGGCTGAGACATGTAACTGTCTCTAGGCTGCAATGGTATCTTCCAGCCTCTGCCCAGGCTGAGACATGTAACTGTCTGTAGGTTGCAATGGTATCTTCCAGACTCTGCCCAGGCTGAGACATGTAACTGTCTGTAGGTTGCAATGGTATCTTCCAGACTCTGCCCAGGCTGAGACATGTAACTGTCTCTAGGCTGCAATGGTATCTTCCAGCCTTTTCCCAGGCTGAGACATGTAACTGTCTCTAGGCTGCAATGGTATCTTCCAGCCTTTTCCCAGGCTGAGACATGTAACTGTCTCTAGGCTGCAATGGTATCTTCCAGCCTTTGTCCAGGCTGAGACATGTAACTGTCTCTAGGCTGCAATGGTATCTTCCAGCCCTTGTCAAGGCTGAGACATGTAACTGTCTCTAGGCTGCAATGGTATCTTCCAGCCCTTGTCAAGGCTCAGACATGTAACTGTCTCTAGGCTGCAATGGAATCTTCCAGCCTTTGTCCAGGCTGAGACATGTAACTGTCTCTAGGCTGCAATGGTATCTTCCAGCCTTTTTCCAGGCTGAGACATGTAACTGTCTCTAGGCTGCAATGGTATCTTCCAGCCCTTGTCCAGACTGAGACATGTAACTGTCTCTAGGCTGCAATGGTATCTTCCAGCCTTTGTCCAGGCTGAGACATGTAACTGTCTCTAGGCTGCAATGGTATCTTCCAGCCCTTGTCCAGGCTGAGACATGTAACTGTCTCTAGGCTGCAATGGTATCTTCCAGCCCTTGTCCAGGCTCAGACATGTAACTGTCTCTAGGCTGCAATGGTATCTTCCAGCCTCTGCCCAGGCTGAGACATGTAACTGTCTCTAGGCTGCAATGGTATCTTCCAGCCTTTTTCCAGGCTGAGACATGTAACTGTCTCTAGGCTGCAATGGTATCTTCCAGCCTCTGCCCAGGCTGAGAGATGTAACTGTCTCTAGGCTGCAATGGTATCTTCCAGCCTCTTCCCAGGCTCAGACATGTAACTGTCTCTAGGCTGCAATGGTATCTTCCAGCCTCTGCCCAGGCTGAGACATGTAACTGTCTCTAGGCTGCAATGGTATCTTCCAGCCTTTGTCCAGGCTGAGACATGTAACTGTCTCTAGGCTGCAATGGTATCTTCCAGCCTTTGTCCAGGCTGAGACATGTAACTGTCTCTAGGCTGCAATGGTATCTTCCAGTCTTTGTCCAGGCTGAGACATGTAACTGTCTCTAGGCTGCAATGATATCTTCCAGTCTTTGTCCAGGCTGAGACATGTAACTGTCTCTAGGCTGCAATGGTATCTTCCGGCCTTTGTCCAGGCTGAGACATGTAACTGTCTCTAGGCTGCAATGGTATCTTCCGGCCTTTGTCCAGGCTGAGACATGTAACTGTCTCTAGGCTGCAATTGTATCTTCCAGCCTCAGCCCAAGATGAGACATGTAACTGTCTCTAGGCTGCAATGGTATCTTCCAGCCTCAGCCCAAGCTGAGACATGTAACTGTCTCTAGGCTGCAATGGTATCTTCCAGCCTCAGCCCAAGCTGAGACATGTAACTGTCTCTAGGCTGCAATGGTATCTTCCAGCCTCTGCCCAGGCTGAGACATGTAACTGTCTCTAGGCTGCAATGGTATCTTCCAGCCTCTGCCCAGGCTGAGACATGTAACTGTCTCTAGGCTGCAATGGTATCTTCCAGCCTTTGCCCAGGCTGAGACATGTAACTGTCTCTAGGCTGCAATGGTATCTTCCAGCCTCTGCCCAGGCTGAGACATGTAACTGTCTCTAGGCTGCAATGGTATCTTCCCATCTTTGCCCAGGCTGAGACATGTAACTGTCTCTAGGCTGCAATGGTATCTTCCAGCCTTTGCCCAGGCTGAGACATGTAACTGTCTCTAGGCTGCAATGGTATCTTCCAGCCTCTGCCCAGGCTGAGACTTGTAACTGTCTCTAGGTTGCAATGGTATCTTCCAGCCTTTGTCCAGGCTGAGACATGTAACTGTCTCTAGGCTGCAATGGTATCTTTCAGCCTTTGTCCAGGCTGAGACATATAACTGTCTCTAGGCTGCAATGGTATCTTCCAGCCTCTGCCCAGGCTGAGACTTGTAACTGTCTCTAGGTTGCAATGGTATCTTCCAGCCTTTGTCCAGGCTGAGACATGTAACTGTCTCTAGGCTGCAATGGTATCTTCCAGCCTTTGTCCAGGCTGAGACATGTAACTGTCTCTAGGCTGCAATGGTATCTTCCAGCCTTTGTCCAGGCTGAGACATGTAACTGTCTCTAGGCTGCAATGGTATCTTCCAGCCTCTGCCCAGGCTGAGACATGTAACTGTCTCTAGGCTGCAATGGTATCTTCCAGCCTCTGCCCAGGCTGAGACATGTAACTGTCTCTAGGCTGCAATGGTATCTTCCAGCCTTTGTCCAGGCTGAGACATGTAACTGTCTCTAGGCTGCAATGGTATCTTCCAGCCTTTGTCCAGGCTGAGACATGTAACTGTCTCTAGGCTGCAATGGTATCTTCCAGCCTTTGTCTAGGCTGAGACATGTAACTGTCTCTAGGCTGCAATGGTATCTTCCAGCCCTTGTCCAGGCTGAGACATGTAACTGTCTCTAGGCTGCAATGGTATCTTCCAGCCTCTGCCCAGGCTGTCTCTAGGCTGCAATGGTATCTTCCAGCCTCTGCCCAGGCTGAGACATGTAACTGTCTCTAGGCTGCAATGGTATCTTCCAGCCTCTGCCCAGGCTGTCTCTAGGCTGCAATGGTATCTTCCAGCCTCTGCCCAGGCTGAGACATGTAACTGTCTCTAGGCTGCAATGGTATCTTCCATCCTTTGTCCAGGCTGAGACATGTAACTGTCTCTAGGCTGCAATGGTATCTTCCATCCTTTGTCCAGGCTGAGACATGTAACTGTCTCTAGGCTGCAATGGTATCTTCCAGCCGTTGTCCAGGCTGAGACATTTAACTGTCTCTAGGCTGCAATGGTATCTTCCAGCCTTTGTCCAGGCTGAGACATGTAACTGTCTCTAGGCTGCAATGGTATCTTCCAGCCCTTGTCCAGGCTGAGACATGTAACTGTCTCTAGGCTGCAATGGTATCTTCCAGCCTTTGTCCAGGCTGAGACATGTAACTGTCTCTAGGCTGCAATGGTATCTTCCAGCCTCTGCCCAGGCTGAGACATGTAACTGTCTCTAGGTTGCAATGGTATCTTCCAGCCTCTGCCCAGGCTGAGACATGTAACTGTCTCTAGGCTGCAATGGTATCTTCCAGACTCTGCCCAGGCTGAGACATGTAACTGTCTCTAGGCTGCAATGGTATCTTCCAGCCTTTTCCCAGGCTGAGACATGTAACTGTCTCTAGGCTGCAATGGTATCTTCCAGCCTTTGTCCAGGCTGAGACATGTAACTGTCTCTAGGCTGCAATGGTATCTTCCAGCCCTTGTCAAGGCTGAGACATGTAACTGTCTCTAGGCTGCAATGGTATCTTCCAGCCTTGTCCAGGCTGAGACATGTAACTGTCTCTAGGCTGCAATGGTATCTTCCAGCCCTTGTCCAGGCTCAGACATGTAATTGTCTCTAGGCTGCAATGGTATCTTCCAGCCTTTGTCCAGGCTGAGACATGTAACTGTCTCTAGGCTGCAATGGTATCTTCCAGCCTCTGCCCAGGCTGAGACATGTAACTGTCTCTAGGCTGCAATGGTATCTTCCAGCCTTTGTCCAGGCTGAGACATGTAACTGTCTCTAGGCTGCAATGGTATCTTCCAGCCCTTGTCCAGGCTTAGACATGTAACTGTCTCTAGGCTGCAATGGTATCTTCCAGCCTTTGTCCAGGCTGAGACATGTAACTGTCTCTAGGCTGCAATGGTATCTTCCAGCCTTTGTCCAGGCTGAGACATGTAACTGTCTCTAGGCTGCAATGGTATCTTCCAGCCCTTGTCCAGGCTGAGACATGTAACTGTCTCTAGGCTGCAATGGTATCTTCCAGCCTTTGTCCAGGCTGAGACATGTAACTGTCTCTAGGCTGCAATGGTATCTTCCAGCCTTTGTCCAGGCTGAGACATGTAACTGTCTCTAGGCTGCAATGGTATCTTCCAGCCTCTGCCCAGGCTGTCTCTAGGCTGCAATGGTATCTTCCAGCCTCTGTCCAAGGCTGAGACATGTAACTGTCTCTAGGCTGCAATGGTATCTTCCATCCTTTGTCCAGGCTGAGACATGTAACTGTCTCTAGGCTGCAATGGTATCTTCCAGCCTTTGTCCAGGCTGAGACATGTAACTGTCTCTATGCTGCAATGGTATCTTCCAGCCCTTGTCCAGGCTGAGACATGTAACTGTCTCTAGGCTGCAATGGTATCTTCCAGCCTTTGTCCAGGCTGAGACATGTAACTGTCTCTAGGCTGCAATGGTATCTTCCAGCCCTTGTCCAGGCTGAGACATGTAACTGTCTCTAGGCTGCAATGGTATCTTCCAGCCTCTGCCCAGGCTGTACTTCTCTAGGCTGCAATGGTATCTTCCAGCCTCTGCCCAGCTGAGACATGTAACTGTCTCTAGGCTGCAATGGTTTCTTCCAGCCTTTGTCCAGGCTGAGACATGTAACTGTCTCTAGGCTGCAATGGTATCTTCCAGCCTTTGTCCAGGCTGAGACATGTAACTGTCTCTAGGCTGCAATGGTATCTTCCAGCCCTTGTCCAGGCTGAAACATGTAACTGTCTCTAGGCTGCAATGGTATCTTCCAGCCTTTGTCCAGGCTGAGACATGTAACTGTCTCTAGGCTGCAATGGTATCTTCCAGCCCTTGTCCAGGCTGAGACATGTAACTGTCTCTAGGCTGCAATGGTATCTTCCAGCCTTTGTCCAGGCTGAGACATGTAACTGTCTCTAGGCTGCAATGGTATCTTCCAGCCCTTGTCCAGGCTGAGACATGTAACTGTCTCTAGGCTGCAATGGTATCTTCCAGCCCTTGTCCAGGCTCAGACATGTAACTGTCTCTAGGCTGCAATGGTATCTTCCAGCCTCTGCCCAGGCTGAGACATGTAACTGTCTCTAGGCTGCAATGGTATCTTCCAGCCTTTGTCCAGGCTGAGACATGTAACTGTCTCTAGGCTGCAATGGTATCTTCCAGCCTCTGCCCAGGCTGAGACATGTAACTGTCTCTAGGCTGCAATGGTATCTTCCAGCCTCTGCCCAGGCTGAGACATGTAACTGTCTCTAGGCTGCAATGGTATCTTCCAGCCTCTTGCCAGGCTGAGACATGTAACTGTCTCTAGGCTGCAATGGTATCTTCCAGCCTCTGCCCAGGCTGAGACATGTAACTGTCTCTAGGCTGCAATGGTATCTTCCAGCCTTTGTCCAGGCTGAGACATGTAACTGTCTCTAGGCTGCAATGGTATCTTCCAGCCTTTGTCCAGGCTGAGACATGTAACTGTCTCTAGGCTGCAATGGTATCTTCCAGCCTTTGCCAGCTGAGATGTAACTGTCTCTAGGCTGCAATGGTATCTTCCAGCCTCTGCCAGGCTGAGACATGTAACTGTCTCTAGGCTGCAATGGTATCTTCCAGCCTTTGCCCAGGCTGAGACATGTAACTGTCTCTAGGCTGCAATGGTATCTTCCAGCCTTTGTCCAGGCTGAGACATGTAACTGTCTCTAGGCTGCAATGGTATCTTCCAGCCTTTGTCCAGGCTGAGACATGTAACTGTCTCTAGGCTGCAATGGTATCTTCCAGCCTCTGCCCAGCTGAGACATGTAACTGTCTCTAGGCTGCAATGGTATCTTCCAGCCTCTGCCCAGGCTGAGACATGTAACTGTCTCTAGGCTGCAATGGTATCTTCCAGCCTTTGTCCAGGCTGAGACATGTAACTGTCTCTAGGCTGCAATGGTATCTTCCAGCCTTGTCCAGGCTGAGACATGTAACTGTCTCTAGGCTGCAATGGTATCTTCCAGCCTTTGTCCAGGCTGAGACATGTAACTGTCTCTAGGCTGCAATGGTATCTTCCAGCCTTTGTCCAGGCTGAGACATGTAACTGTCTCTAGGCTGCAATGGTATCTTCCAGCCCTTGTCCAGGCTGAGACATGTAACTGTCTCTAGGCTGCAATGGTATCTTCCAGCCTTTGTCCAGGCTGAGACATGTAACTGTCTCTAGGCTGCAATGGTATCTTCCAGCCTTTGTCCAGGCTGAGACATGTAACTGTCTCTAGGCTGCAATGGTATCTTCCAGCCTCTGCCCAGGATTTCTCTAGGCTGCAATGGTATCTTCCAGCCTCTGCCCAGGCTGAGACATGTAACTGTCTCTAGGCTGCAATGGTATCTTCCAGCCTTTGTCCAGGCTGAGACATGTAACTGTCTCTAGGCTGCAATGGTATCTTCCAGCTTTGTCAAGGCTGAGACATGTAACTGTCTCTAGGCTGCAATGGTATCTTCCAGCCCTTGTCCAGGCTGAGACATGTAACTGTCTCTAGGCTGCAATGGTATCTTCCAGCCTTTGTCCAGGCTGAGACATGTAAACTGTCTCTAGGCTGCAATGGTATCTTCCAGCCCTTGTCCAGGCTGAGACATGTAACTATCTCTAGGCTGCAATGGTATCTTCCAGCCTTTGTCCAGGCTGAGACATGTAACTGTCTCTAGGCTGCAATGGTATCTTCCAGCCTTTGTCCAGGCTGAGACATGTAACTGTCTCTAGGCTGCAATGGTATCTTCCAGCCTCTGCCCAGGCTGAGACATGTAACTGTCTGTAGGTTGCAATGGTATCTTCCAGACTCTGCCCAGGCTGAGACATGTAACTGTCTGTAGGTTGCAATGGTATCTTCCAGACTCTGCCCAGGCTGAGACATGTAACTGTCTCTAGGCTGCAATGGTATCTTCCAGCCTTTTCCCAGGCTGAGACATGTAACTGTCTCTAGGCTGCAATGGTATCTTCCAGCCTTTTCCCAGGCTGAGACATGTAACTGTCTCTAGGCTGCAATGGTATCTTCCCATCTTTGCCCAGGCTGAGACATGTAACTGTCTCTAGGCTGCAATGGTATCTTCCAGCCTTTGCCCAGGCTGAGACATGTAACTGTCTCTAGGCTGCAATGGTATCTTCCAGCCTCTGCCCAGGCTGAGACTTGTAACTGTCTCTAGGTTGCAATGGTATCTTCCAGCCTTTGTCCAGGCTGAGACATGTAACTGTCTCTAGGCTGCAATGGTATCTTCCAGCCTTTGTCCAGGCTGAGACATATAACTGTCTCTAGGCTGCAATGGTATCTTCCAGCCTCTGCCCAGGCTGAGACTTGTAACTGTCTCTAGGTTGCAATGGTATCTTCCAGCCTTTGTCCAGGCTGAGACATGTAACTGTCTCTAGGCTGCAATGGTATCTTCCAGCCTTTGTCCAGGCTGAGACATGTAACTGTCTCTAGGCTGCAATGGTATCTTCCAGCCTTTGTCCAGGCTGAGACATGTAACTGTCTCTAGGCTGCAATGGTATCTTCCAGCCTCTGCCCAGGCTGAGACATGTAACTGTCTCTAGGCTGCAATGGTATCTTCCAGCCTCTGCCCAGGCTGAGACATGTAACTGTCTCTAGGCTGCAATGGTATCTTCCAGCCTTTGTCCAGGCTGAGACATGTAACTGTCTCTAGGCTGCAATGGTATCTTCCAGCCTTTGTCCAGGCTGAGACATGTAACTGTCTCTAGGCTGCAATGGTATCTTCCAGCCTTTGTCTAGGCTGAGACATGTAACTGTCTCTAGGCTGCAATGGTATCTTCCAGCCCTTGTCCAGGCTGAGACATGTAACTGTCTCTAGACTGCAATGGTATCTTCCAGCCTCTGCCCAGGCTGTCTCTAGGCTGCAATGGTATCTTCCAGCCTCTGCCCAGGCTGAGACATGTAACTGTCTCTAGGCTGCAATGGTATCTTCCAGCCTCTGCCCAGGCTGTCTCTAGGCTGCAATGGTATCTTCCAGCCTCTGCCCAGGCTGAGACATGTAACTGTCTCTAGGCTGCAATGGTATCTTCCATCCTTTGTCCAGGCTGAGACATGTAACTGTCTCTAGGCTGCAATGGTATCTTCCATCCTTTGTCCAGGCTGAGACATGTAACTGTCTCTAGGCTGCAATGGTATCTTCCAGCCGTTGTCCAGGCTGAGACATGTAACTGTCTCTAGGCTGCAATGGTATCTTCCAGCCTTTGTCCAGGCTGAGACATGTAACTGTCTCTAGGCTGCAATGGTATCTTCCAGCCCTTGTCCAGGCTGAGACATGTAACTGTCTCTAGGCTGCAATGGTATCTTCCAGCCTTTGTCCAGGCTGAGACATGTAACTGTCTCTAGGCTGCAATGGTATCTTCCAGCCTCTGCCCAGGCTGAGACATGTAACTGTCTCTAGGTTGCAATGGTATCTTCCAGCCTCTGCCCAGGCTGAGACATGTAACTGTCTCTAGGCTGCAATGGTATCTTCCAGACTCTGCCCAGGCTGAGACATGTAACTGTCTCTAGGCTGCAATGGTATCTTCCAGCCTTTTCCCAGGCTGAGACATGTAACTGTCTCTAGGCTGCAATGGTATCTTCCAGCCTTTGTCCAGGCTGAGACATGTAACTGTCTCTAGGCTGCAATGGTATCTTCCAGCCCTTGTCAAGGCTGAGACATGTAACTGTCTCTAGGCTGCAATGGTATCTTCCAGCCCTTGTCCAGGCTGAGACATGTAACTGTCTCTAGGCTGCAATGGTATCTTCCAGCCCTTGTCCAGGCTCAGACATGTAACTGTCTCTAGGCTGCAATGGTATCTTCCAGCCTTTGTCCAGGCTGAGACATGTAACTGTCTCTAGGCTGCAATGGTATCTTCCAGCCTCTGCCCAGGCTGAGACATGTAACTGTCTCTAGGCTGCAATGGTATCTTCCAGCCTTTGTCCAGGCTGAGACATGTAACTGTCTCTAGGCTGCAATGGTATCTTCCAGCCCTTGTCCAGGCTGAGACATGTAACTGTCTCTAGGCTGCAATGGTATCTTCCAGCCTCTGCCCAGGCTGTCTCTAGGCTGCAATGGTATCTTCCAGCCTCTGCCCAGGCTGAGACATGTAACTGTCTCTAGGCTGCAATGGTATCTTCCAGCCTCTGCCCAGGCTGTCTCTAGGCTGCAATGGTATCTTCCAGCCTCTGCCCAGGCTGAGACATGTAACTGTCTCTAGGCTGCAATGGTATCTTCCATCCTTTGTCCAGGCTGAGACATGTAACTGTCTCTAGGCTGCAATGGTATCTTCCATCCTTTGTCCAGGCTGAGACATGTAACTGTCTCTAGGCTGCAATGGTATCTTCCAGCCGTTGTCCAGGCTGAGACATGTAACTGTCTCTAGGCTGCAATGGTATCTTCCAGCCTTTGTCCAGGCTGAGACATGTAACTGTCTCTAGGCTGCAATGGTATCTTCCAGCCCTTGTCCAGGCTGAGACATGTAACTGTCTCTAGGCTGCAATGGTATCTTCCAGCCTTTGTCCAGGCTGAGACATGTAACTGTCTCTAGGCTGCAATGGTATCTTCCAGCCTTTGTCCAGGCTGAGACATGTAACTGTCTCTAGGCTGCAATGGTATCTTCCAGCCTCTGCCCAGGATTTCTCTAGGCTGCAATGGTATCTTCCAGCCTCTGCCCAGGCTGAGACATGTAACTGTCTCTAGGCTGCAATGGTATCTTCCAGCCTTTGTCCAGGCTGAGACATGTAACTGTCTCTAGGCTGCAATGGTATCTTCCAGCTTTGTCAAGGCTGAGACATGTAACTGTCTCTAGGCTGCAATGGTATCTTCCAGCCCTTGTCCAGGCTGAGACATGTAACTGTCTCTAGGCTGCAATGGTATCTTCCAGCCTTTGTCCAGGCTGAGACATGTAACTGTCTCTAGGCTGCAATGGTATCTTCCAGCCCTTGTCCAGGCTGAGACATGTAACTGTCTCTAGGCTGCAATGGTATCTTCCAGCCTTTGTCCAGGCTGAGACATGTAACTGTCTCTAGGCTGCAATGGTATCTTCCAGCCTTTGTCCAGGCTGAGACATGTAACTGTCTCTAGGCTGCAATGGTATCTTCCAGCCTCTGCCCAGGCTGAGACATGTAACTGTCTGTAGGTTGCAATGGTATCTTCCAGACTCTGCCCAGGCTGAGACATGTAACTGTCTGTAGGTTGCAATGGTATCTTCCAGACTCTGCCCAGGCTGAGACATGTAACTGTCTCTAGGCTGCAATGGTATCTTCCAGCCTTTTCCCAGGCTGAGACATGTAACTGTCTCTAGGCTGCAATGGTATCTTCCAGCCTTTTCCCAGGCTGAGACATGTAACTGTCTCTAGGCTGCAATGGTATCTTCCAGCCTTTGTCCAGGCTGAGACATGTAACTGTCTCTAGGCTTCAATGGTATCTTCCAGCCCTTGTCAAGGCTGAGACATGTAACTGTCTCTAGGCTGCAATGGTATCTTCCAGCCCTTGTCAAGGCTCAGACATGTAACTGTCTCTAGGCTGCAATGGAATCTTCCAGCCTTTGTCCAGGCTGAGACATGTAACTGTCTCTAGGCTGCAATGGTATCTTCCAGCCTTTGTCTAGGCTGAGACATGTAACTGTCTCTAGGCTGCAATGGTATCTTCCAGCCTTTGTCCAGGCTGAGACATGTAACTGTCTCTAGGCTGCAATGGTATCTTCCAGCCCTTGTCCAGGCTGAGACATGTAACTGTCTCTAGGCTGCAATGGTATCTTCCAGCCCTTGTCCAGGCTCAGACATGTAACTGTCTCTAGGCTGCAATGGTATCTTCCAGCCTCTGCCCAGGCTGAGACATGTAACTGTCTCTAGGCTGCAATGGTATCTTCCAGCCCTTGTCCAGGCTGAAACATGTAACTGTCTCTAGGCTGCAATGGTATCTTCCAGCCTTTGTCCAGGCTGAGACATGTAACTGTCTCTAGGCTGCAATGGTATCTTCCAGCCCTTGTCCAGGCTGAGACATGTAACTGTCTCTAGGCTGCAATGGTATCTTCCAGCCTTTGTCCAGGCTGAGACATGTAACTGTCTCTAGGCTGCAATGGTATCTTCCAGCCCTTGTCCAGGCTGAGACATGTAACTGTCTCTAGGCTGCAATGGTATCTTCCAGCCCTTGTCCAGGCTCAGACATGTAACTGTCTCTAGGCTGCAATGGTATCTTCCAGCCTCTGCCCAGGCTGAGACATGTAACTGTCTCTAGGCTGCAATGGTATCTTCCAGCCTTTTTCCAGGCTGAGACATGTAACTGTCTCTAGACTGCAATGGTATCTTCCAGCCTCTGCCCAGGCTGAGAGATGTAACTGTCTCTAGGCTGCAATGGTATCTTCCAGCCTCTGCCCAGGCTGAGAGATGTAACTGTCTCTAGGCTGCAATGGTATCTTCCAGCCTCTTCCCAGGCTCAGACATGTAACTTTCTCTAGGCTGCAATGGTATCTTCCAGCCTCTGCCCAGGCTGAGAGATGTAACTGTCTCTAGGCTGCAATGGTATCTTCCAGCCTTTGTCCAGGCTGAGACATGTAACTGTCTCTAGGCTGCAATGGTATCTTCCAGCCTTTGTCCAGGCTGAGACATGTAACTGTCTCTAGGCTGCAATGGTATCTTCCAGTCTTTGTCCAGGCTGAGACATGTAACTGTCTCTAGGCTGCAATGGTATCTTCCAGTCTTTGTCCAGGCTGAGACATGTAACTGTCTCTAGGCTGCAATGGTATCTTCCGGCCTTTGTCCAGGCTGAGACATGTAACTGTCTCTAGGCTGCAATGGTATCTTTCGGCCTTTGTCCAGGCTGAGACATGTAACTGTCTCTAGGCTGCAATTGTATCTTCCAGCCTCAGCCCAAGATGAGACATGTAACTGTCTCTAGGCTGCAATGGTATCTTCCAGCCTCAGCCCAAGCTGAGACATGTAACTGTCTCTAGGCTGCAATGGTATCTTCCAGCCCTTGTCCAGGCTGAGACATGTAACTGTCTCTAGGCTGCAATGGTATCTTCCAGCCTCTGCCCAGGCTGAGACATGTAACTGTCTCTAGGCTGCAATGGTATCTTCCAGCCTTTGTCCAGGCTGAGACATGTAACTGTCTCTAGGCTGCAATGGTATCTTCCAGCCTTTGTCCAGGCTGAGACATGTAACTGTCTCTAGGCTGCAATGGTATCTTCCAGCCCTTGTCCAGGCTGAGACATGTAACTGTCTCTAGGCTGCAATGGTATCTTCCAGCCTTTGTCCAGGCTGAGACATGTAACTGTCTCTAGGCTGCAATGGTATCTTCCAGCCTCTGCCCAGGCTGAGACATGTAACTGTCTCTAGGCTGCAATGGTATCTTCCAGCCTTTGTCAAGGCTGAGACATGTAACTGTCTCTAGGCTGCAATGGTATCTTCCAGCCTTTGTCCAGGCTGAGACATGTAACTGTCTCTAGGCTGCAATGGTATCTTCCAGCCTTTGTCCAGGCTGAGACATGTAACTGTCTCTAGGCTGCAATGGTATCTTCCAGCCTCTGCCCAGGATTTCTCTAGGCTGCAATGGTATCTTCCAGCCTCTGCCCAGGCTGAGACATGTAACTGTCTCTAGGCTGCAATGGTATCTTCCAGCCTTTGTCCAGGCTGAGACATGTAACTGTATCTAGGCTGCAATGGTATCTTCCAGCTTTGTCAAGGCTGAGACATGTAACTGTCTCTAGGCTGCAATGGTATCTTCCAGCCCTTGTCCAGGCTGAGACATGTAACTGTCTCTAGGCTGCAATGGTATCTTCCAGCCTTTGTCCAGGCTGAGACATGTAACTGTCTCTAGGCTGCAATGGTATCTTCCAGCCTCTGCCCAGGATTTCTCTAGGCTGCAATGGTATCTTCCAGCCTCTGCCCAGGCTGAGACATGTAACTGTCTCTAGGCTGCAATGGTATCTTCCAGCCTTTGTCCAGGCTGAGACATGTAACTGTCTCTAGGCTGCAATGGTATCTTCCAGCTTTGTCAAGGCTGAGACATGTAACTGTCTCTAGGCTGCAATGGTATCTTCCAGCCCTTGTCCAGGCTGAGACATGTAACTGTCTCTAGGCTGCAATGGTATCTTCCAGCCTTTGTCCAGGCTGAGACATGTAACTGTCTCTAGGCTGCAATGGTATCTTCCAGCCCTTGTCCAGGCTGAGACATGTAACTGTCTCTAGGCTGCAATGGTATCTTCCAGCCTTTGTCCAGGCTGAGACATGTAACTGTCTCTAGGCTGCAATGGTATCTTCCAGCCCTTGTCCAGGCTGAGACATGTAACTGTCTCTAGGCTGCAATGGTATCTTCCAGCCCTTGTCCAGGCTGAGACATGTAACTGTCTCTAGGCTGCAATGGTATCTTCCATCCTTTGTCCAGGCTGAGACATGTAACTGTCTCTAGGCTGCAATGGTATCTTCCAGCCGTTGTCCAGGCTGAGACATGTAACTGTCTCTAGGCTGCAATGGTATCTTCCAGCCTTTGTCCAGGCTGAGACATGTAACTGTCTCTAGGCTGCAATGGTATCTTCCAGCCCTTGTCCAGGCTGAGACATGTAACTGTCTCTAGGCTGCAATGGTATCTTCCAGCCTTTGTCCAGGCTGAGACATGTAACTGTCTCTAGGCTGCAATGGTATCTTCCAGCCTTTGTCCAGGCTGAGACATGTAACTGTCTCTAGGCTGCAATGGTATCTTCCAGCCTCTGCCCAGGATTTCTCTAGGCTGCAATGGTATCTTCCAGCCTCTGCCCAGGCTGAGACATGTAACTGTCTCTAGGCTGCAATGGTATCTTCCAGCCTTTGTCCAGGCTGAGACATGTAACTGTCTCTAGGCTGCAATGGTATCTTCCAGCTTTGTCAAGGCTGAGACATGTAACTGTCTCTAGGCTGCAATGGTATCTTCCAGCCCTTGTCCAGGCTGAGACATGTAACTGTCTCTAGGCTGCAATGGTATCTTCCAGCCTTTGTCCAGGCTGAGACATGTAACTGTCTCTAGGCTGCAATGGTATCTTCCAGCCCTTGTCCAGGCTGAGACATGTAACTGTCTCTAGGCTGCAATGGTATCTTCCAGCCTTGTCCAGGCTGAGACATGTAACTGTCTCTAGGCTGCAATGGTATCTTCCAGCCTTTGTCCAGGCTGAGACATGTAACTGTCTCTAGGCTGCAATGGTATCTTCCAGCCTCTGCCCAGGCTGAGACATGTAACTGTCTGTAGGTTGCAATGGTATCTTCCAGACTCTGCCCAGGCTGAGACATGTAACTGTCTGTAGGTTGCAATGGTATCTTCCAGACTCTGCCCAGGCTGAGACATGTAACTGTCTCTAGGCTGCAATGGTATCTTCCAGCCTTTTCCCAGGCTGAGACATGTAACTGTCTCTAGGCTGCAATGGTATCTTCCAGCCTTTTCCCAGGCTGAGACATGTAACTGTCTCTAGGCTGCAATGGTATCTTCCAGCCTTTGTCCAGGCTGAGACATGTAACTGTCTCTAGGCTTCAATGGTATCTTCCAGCCCTTGTCAAGGCTGAGACATGTAACTGTCTCTAGGCTGCAATGGTATCTTCCAGCCCTTGTCAAGGCTCAGACATGTAACTGTCTCTAGGCTGCAATGGAATCTTCCAGCCTTTGTCCAGGCTGAGACATGTAACTGTCTCTAGGCTGCAATGGTATCTTCCAGCCTTTGTCTAGGCTGAGACATGTAACTGTCTCTAGGCTGCAATGGTATCTTCCAGCCTTTGTCCAGGCTGAGACATGTAACTGTCTCTAGGCTGCAATGGTATCTTCCAGCCCTTGTCCAGGCTGAGACATGTAACTGTCTCTAGGCTGCAATGGTATCTTCCAGCCCTTGTCCAGGCTCAGACATGTAACTGTCTCTAGGCTGCAATGGTATCTTCCAGCCTCTGCCCAGGCTGAGACATGTAACTGTCTCTAGGCTGCAATGGTATCTTCCAGCCCTTGTCCAGGCTGAAACATGTAACTGTCTCTAGGCTGCAATGGTATCTTCCAGCCTTTGTCCAGGCTGAGACATGTAACTGTCTCTAGGCTGCAATGGTATCTTCCAGCCCTTGTCCAGGCTGAGACATGTAACTGTCTCTAGGCTGCAATGGTATCTTCCAGCCTTTGTCCAGGCTGAGACATGTAACTGTCTCTAGGCTGCAATGGTATCTTCCAGCCCTTGTCCAGGCTGAGACATGTAACTGTCTCTAGGCTGCAATGGTATCTTCCAGCCCTTGTCCAGGCTCAGACATGTAACTGTCTCTAGGCTGCAATGGTATCTTCCAGCCTCTGCCCAGGCTGAGACATGTAACTGTCTCTAGGCTGCAATGGTATCTTCCAGCCTTTTTCCAGGCTGAGACATGTAACTGTCTCTAGACTGCAATGGTATCTTCCAGCCTCTGCCCAGGCTGAGAGATGTAACTGTCTCTAGGCTGCAATGGTATCTTCCAGCCTCTGCCCAGGCTGAGAGATGTAACTGTCTCTAGGCTGCAATGGTATCTTCCAGCCTCTTCCCAGGCTCAGACATGCAACTGTCTCTAGGCTGCAATGGTATCTTCCAGCCTCTGCCCAGGCTGAGAGATGTAACTGTCTCTAGGCTGCAATGGTATCTTCCAGCCTTTGTCCAGGCTGAGACATGTAACTGTCTCTAGGCTGCAATGGTATCTTCCAGCCTTTGTCCAGGCTGAGACATGTAACTGTCTCTAGGCTGCAATGGTATCTTCCAGTCTTTGTCCAGGCTGAGACATGTAACTGTCTCTAGGCTGCAATGGTATCTTCCAGTCTTTGTCCAGGCTGAGACATGTAACTGTCTCTAGGCTGCAATGGTATCTTCCGGCCTTTGTCCAGGCTGAGACATGTAACTGTCTCTAGGCTGCAATGGTATCTTCCGGCCTTTGTCCAGGCTGAGACATGTAACTGTCTCTAGGCTGCAATTGTATCTTCCAGCCTCAGCCCAAGATGAGACATGTAACTGTCTCTAGGCTGCAATGGTATCTTCCAGCCTCAGCCCAAGCTGAGACATGTAACTGTCTCTAGGCTGCAATGGTATCTTCCAGCCCTTGTCCAGGCTGAGACATGTAACTGTCTCTAGGCTGCAATGGTATCTTCCAGCCTCTGCCCAGGCTGAGACATGTAACTGTCTCTAGGCTGCAATGGTATCTTCCAGCCTTTGTCCAGGCTGAGACATGTAACTGTCTCTAGGCTGCAATGGTATCTTCCAGCCTTTGTCCAGGCTGAGACATGTAACTGTCTCTAGGCTGCAATGGTATCTTCCAGCCCTTGTCCAGGCTGAGACATGTAACTGTCTCTAGGCTGCAATGGTATCTTCCAGCCTTTGTCCAGGCTGAGACATGTAACTGTCTCTAGGCTGCAATGGTATCTTCCAGCCTCTGCCCAGGCTGAGACATGTAACTGTCTCTAGGCTGCAATGGTATCTTCCAGCCTTTGTCAAGGCTGAGACATGTAACTGTCTCTAGGCTGCAATGGTATCTTCCAGCCTTTGTCCAGGCTGAGACATGTAACTGTCTCTAGGCTGCAATGGTATCTTCCAGCCTTTGTCCAGGCTGAGACATGTAACTGTCTCTAGGCTGCAATGGTATCTTCCAGCCTCTGCCCAGGATTTCTCTAGGCTGCAATGGTATCTTCCAGCCTCTGCCCAGGCTGAGACATGTAACTGTCTCTAGGCTGCAATGGTATCTTCCAGCCTTTGTCCAGGCTGAGACATGTAACTGTCTCTAGGCTGCAATGGTATCTTCCAGCTTTGTCAAGGCTGAGACATGTAACTGTCTCTAGGCTGCAATGGTATCTTCCAGCCCTTGTCCAGGCTGAGACATGTAACTGTCTCTAGGCTGCAATGGTATCTTCCAGCCTTTGTCCAGGCTGAGACATGTAACTGTCTCTAGGCTGCAATGGTATCTTCCAGCCCTTGTCCAGGCTGAGACATGTAACTGTCTCTAGGCTGCAATGGTATCTTCCAGCCTTTGTCCAGGCTGAGACATGTAACTGTCTCTAGGCTGCAATGGTATCTTCCAGCCTTTGTCCAGGCTGAGACATGTAACTGTCTCTAGGCTGCAATGGTATCTTCCAGCCTCTGCCCAGGCTGAGACATGTAACTGTCTGTAGGTTGCAATGGTATCTTCCAGACTGTGCCCAGGCTGAGACATGTAACTGTCTGTAGGTTGCAATGGTATCTTCCAGACTCTGCCCAGGCTGAGACATGTAACTGTCTCTAGGCTGCAATGGTATCTTCCAGCCTTTTCCCAGGCTGAGACATGTAACTGTCTCTAGGCTGCAATGGTATCTTCCAGCCTTTTCCCAGGCTGAGACATGTAACTGTCTCTAGGCTGCAATGGTATCTTCCAGCCTTTGTCCAGGCTGAGACATGTAACTGTCTCTAGGCTTCAATGGTATCTTCCAGCCCTTGTCAAGGCTGAGACATGTAACTGTCTCTAGGCTGCAATGGTATCTTCCAGCCTTTTCCCAGGCTGAGACATGTAACTGTCTCTAGGCTGCAATGGTATCTTCCCATCTTTGCCCAGGCTGAGACATGTAACTGTCTCTAGGCTGCAATGGTATCTTCCAGCCTTTGCCCAGGCTGAGACATGTAACTGTCTCTAGGCTGCAATGGTATCTTCCAGCCTCTGCCCAGGCTGAGACTTGTAACTGTCTCTAGGTTGCAATGGTATCTTCCAGCCTTTGTCCAGGCTGAGACATGTAACTGTCTCTAGGCTGCAATGGTATCTTCCAGCCTTTGTCCAGGCTGAGACATATAACTGTCTCTAGGCTGCAATGGTATCTTCCAGCCTCTGCCCAGGCTGAGACTTGTAACTGTCTCTAGGTTGCAATGGTATCTTCCAGCCTTTGTCCAGGCTGAGACATGTAACTGTCTCTAGGCTGCAATGGTATCTTCCAGCCTTTGTCCAGGCTGAGACATGTAACTGTCTCTAGGCTGCAATGGTATCTTCCAGCCTTTGTCCAGGCTGAGACATGTAACTGTCTCTAGGCTGCAATGGTATCTTCCAGCCTCTGCCCAGGCTGAGACATGTAACTGTCTCTAGGCTGCAATGGTATCTTCCAGCCTCTGCCCAGGCTGAGACATGTAACTGTCTCTAGGCTGCAATGGTATCTTCCAGCCTTTGTCCAGGCTGAGACATGTAACTGTCTCTAGGCTGCAATGGTATCTTCCAGCCTTTGTCCAGGCTGAGACATGTAACTGTCTCTAGGCTGCAATGGTATCTTCCAGCCTTTGTCCAGGCTGAGACATGTAACTGTCTCTAGGCTGCAATGGTATCTTCCAGCCCTTGTCCAGGCTGAGACATGTAACTGTCTCTAGGCTGCAATGGTATCTTCCAGCCTCTGCCCAGGCTGAATTACTCTCTAGGCTGCAATGGTATCTTCCAGCCTCTGCCCAGGCTGAGACATGTAACTGTCTCTAGGCTGCAATGGTATCTTCCAGCCTCTGCCAGCGAGAGACTGTCTCTAGGCTGCAATGGTATCTTCCAGCCTCTGCCCAGGCTGAGACATGTAACTGTCTCTAGGCTGCAATGGTATCTTCCATCCTTTGTCCAGGCTGAGACATGTAACTGTCTCTAGGCTGCAATGGTATCTTCCAGCCTTTGTCCAGGCTGAGACATGTAACTGTCTCTAGGCTGCAATGGTATCTTCCAGCCTTTGTCCAGGCTGAGACATGTAACTGTCTCTAGGCTGCAATGGTATCTTCCAGCCTTGTCCAGGCTGAGACATGTAACTGTCTCTAGGCTGCAATGGTATCTTCCAGCCTTTGTCCAGGCTGAGACATGTAACTGTCTCTAGGCTGCAATGGTATCTTCCAGCCTCTTGTCCAGGCTGAGACATGTAACTGTCTCTAGGCTGCAATGGTATCTTCCAGCCTCTGCCCAGGCTGAGACATGTAACTGTCTCTAGGCTGCAATGGTATCTTCCAGCCTCTGCCCAGGCTGAGACATGTAACTGTCTCTAGGCTGCAATGGTATCTTCCAGCCTCTTTCCAGGCTGAGACATGTAACTGTCTCTAGGCTGCAATGGTATCTTCCAGCCTTTGTCCAGGCTGAGACATGTAACTGTCTCTAGGCTGCAATGGTATCTTCCAGCCTTGTCAGGCTGAGACATGTAACTGTCTCTAGGCTGCAATGGTATCTTCCAGCCCTTGTCCAGGCTGAGACATGTAACTGTCTCTAGGCTGCAATGGTATCTTCCAGCCCTTGTCCAGGCTCAGACATGTAACTGTCTCTAGGCTGCAATGGTATCTTCCAGCCTTTGTCCAGGCTGAGACATGTAACTGTCTCTAGGCTGCAATGGTATCTTCCAGCCTCTGCCCAGGCTGAGACATGTAACTGTCTCTAGGCTGCAATGGTATCTTCCAGCCTCTGTCCAGGCTGAGACATGTAACTGTCTCTAGGCTGCAATGGTATCTTCCAGCCCTTGTCCAGGCTGAGACATGTAACTGTCTCTAGGCTGCAATGGTATCTTCCAGCCTCTGCCCAGGCTGTCTCTAGGCTGCAATGGTATCTTCCAGCCTCTGCCCAGGCTGAGACATGTAACTGTCTCTAGGCTGCAATGGTATCTTCCAGCCTCTGCCAGGCTGTCTCTAGGCTGCAATGGTATCTTCCAGCCTCTGCCCAGGCTGAGACATGTAACTGTCTCTAGGCTGCAATGGTATCTTCCATCCTTTGTCCAGGCTGAGACATGTAACTGTCTCTAGGCTGCAATGGTATCTTCCATCCTTTGTCCAGGCTGAGACATGTAACTGTCTCTAGGCTGCAATGGTATCTTCCAGCCGTTGTCCAGGCTGAGACATGTAACTGTCTCTAGGCTGCAATGGTATCTTCCAGCCTTTGTCCAGGCTGAGACATGTAACTGTCTCTAGGCTGCAATGGTATCTTCCAGCCCTTGTCCAGGCTGAGACATGTAACTGTCTCTAGGCTGCAATGGTATCTTCCAGCCTTTGTCCAGGCTGAGACATGTAACTGTCTCTAGGCTGCAATGGTATCTTCCAGCCTTTGTCCAGGCTGAGACATGTAACTGTCTCTAGGCTGCAATGGTATCTTCCAGCCTCTGCCCAGGCTGAGACATGTACTCTCTAGGCTGCAATGGTATCTTCCAGCCTCTGCCCAGGCTGAGACATGTAACTGTCTCTAGGCTGCAATGGTATCTTCCAGCCTTTGTCCAGGCTGAGACATGTAACTGTCTCTAGGCTGCAATGGTATCTTCCAGCCTTTGTCCAGGCTGAGACATGTAACTGTCTCTAGGCTGCAATGGTATCTTCCAGCCCTTGTCCAGGCTGAGACATGTAACTGTCTCTAGGCTGCAATGGTATCTTCCAGCCTTTGTCCAGGCTGAGACATGTAACTGTCTCTAGGCTGCAATGGTATCTTCCAGCCCTTGTCCAGGCTGAGACATGTAACTGTCTCTAGGCTGCAATGGTATCTTCCAGCCTCTGTCCAGGCTGAGACATGTAACTGTCTCTAGCTGCAATGGTACTTTCCAGCCTTTGCCCAGGCTGAGAATGTAACTGTCTCTAGGCTGCAATGGTATCTTCCAGCCTCTGCCAGGCTGAGACATGTAACTGTCTCTAGGCTGCAATGGTATCTTCAGCCTCTGCCCAGGCTGAGACATGTAACTGTCTCTAGCTGCAATGGTATCTCCAGCCTCTGCCCCAGGCTGAGACATGTAACTGTCTCTAGGCTGCATGGTATCTTCCAGCCTTGCCAGGCTGAGACATGTAACTGTCTCTAGGCTGCAATGGTATCTTCCAGCCTCTGCCAGGCTGAGACATGTAACTGTCTCTAGGCTGCAATGGTATCTTCCAGCCTCTGCCCAGGCTGAGACATGTAACTGTCTCTAGGCTGCAATGGTATCTTCCAGGCTTGCCAGGCTGAGACATGTAACTGTCTCTAGGCTCAATGGTATCTTCCAGCCTTGCCAGGCTGAGACATTGTAACTGTCTCTAGGCTGCAATGGTATCTTCCAGCCTTTGTCCAGGCTGAGACATGTAACTGTCTCTAGGCTGCAATGGTAATCTTCCAGCCTTGTCCCAGGCTGAGACATGTAACTGTCTCTAGGCTGCAATGGTATCTTCCAGCCTTGTCCAGGCTGAGACATGTAACTGTCTCTAGGCTGCAATGGGTATCTTCCAGCCTCTGCCCAGGCTGAGACATGTAACTGTCTCTAGGCTGCAATGGTATCTTCCAGCCTCTGCCCAGGCTGAGACATGTAACTGTCTCTAGGCTGCAATGGTATCTTCCAGCCTCTGTCCCAGGGCTGAGACATGTAACTGTCTCTAGGCTGCAATGGTATCTTCCCAGCCTTTGCCAGGCTGAGACATGTAACTGTCTCTAGGCTGCAATGGTATCTTCCAGCCTTGTCCAGGCTGAGACATGTAACTGTCTCTAGGCTGCAATGGTATCTTCCAGCCTCTGCCCAGGCTGAGACATGTAACTGTCTCTAGCTGCAATGGTATTCTTCCAGCCCTTGCCAGGCTGAGACATGTAACTGTCTCTAGGCTGCAATGGTATCTTCCAGCCTTTGTCCAGGCTGAGACATGTAACTGTCTCTAGGCTGCAATGGTATCTTCCAGCCCTTGTCCAGGCTGAGACATGTAACTGTCTCTAGCTGCAATGGTATCTTCCAGCCCTGTCCAGGCTCAGACATGTAAACTGTCTCTAGGCTGCAATGGTATCTTCCAGGCCTCTGCCCAGGCTGAGACATGTAACTGTCTCTAGGCTGCAATGGTATCTTCCAGCCTTTTTCCAGGCTGAGACATGTAACTGTCTCTAGACTGCAATGGTATCTTCCAGCCTCTGCCCAGGCTGAGAGATGTACTGTCTCTAGGCTGCAATGGTTCTTCCAGCCTCTGCCCCAGGCTGAGAGATGTAACTGTCTCTAGGCTGCAATGGTATCTTCCTCAGCCTTCTTCGCCAGGCTCAGACATGTAACTGTCTCTAGGCTGCAATGGTATCTTCCAGCCTCTGCCCAGGCTGAGAGATGTAACTGTCTCTAGGCTGCAATGGTATCTTCCAGCCTTTGTCCAGGCTGAGACATGTAACTGTCTCTAGGCTGCAATGGTATCTTCCAGCCTTTGTCCAGGCTGAGACATGTAACTGTCTCTAGGCTGCAATGGTATCTTCCAGTCTTTGTCCAGGCTGAGACATGTAACTGTCTCTAGGCTGCAATGGTATCTTCCAGTCTTTGTCCAGGCTGAGACATGTAACTGTCTCTAGGCTGCAATGGTATCTTCCGGCCCTTTGTCCAGGCTGAGACATGTAACTGTCTCTAGGCTGCAATGGTATCTTTCGGCCTTTGTCCAGGCTGAGACATGTAACTGTCTCTAGGCTGCAATTGTATCTTCCAGCCTCAGCCCAAGATGAGACATGTAACTGTCTCTAGGCTGCAATGGTATCTTCCAGCCTCAGCCCCAAGCTGAGACATGTAACTGTCTCTAGGCTGCAATGGTATCTTCCAGCCCTTGTCCAGGCTGAGACATGTAACTGTCTCTAGGCTGCAATGGTATCTTCCGGAGCCTCTGCCCAGGCTGAGACATGTAACTGTCTCTAGGCTGCAATGGTATCTTCCAGCCTTTGTCCCAGGCTGAGACATGTAACTGTCTCTAGGCTGCAATGGTATCTTCCAGCCTTTGTCCAGGCTGAGACATGTAACTGTCTCTAGGCTGCAATGGTATCTTCAGCCCTTGTCCAGGCTGAGACATGTAACTGTCTCTAGGCTGCAATGGTATCTTCCAGCCTTTGTCCAGGCTGAGACATGTAACTGTCTCTAGGCTGCAATGGTATCTTCCAGCCTCTGCCCAGGCTGAGACATGTAACTGTCTCTAGGCTGCAATGGTATCTTCCAGCCTTTGTCCAGGCTGAGACATGTAACTGTCTCTAGGCTGCAATGGTATCTTCCAGCCTTTGTCCAGGCTGAAGACATGTAACTGTCTCTAGGCTGCAATGGTATCTTCCAGCCTTTGTCCAGGCTGAGACATGTAAACTGTCTCTAGGCTGCAATGGTATCTTCCAGCCTCTGCCCAGAGGATTGTAACTCTCTAGGCTGCAATGGTATCTTCCAGCCTTTGCCCAGGCTGAGACATGTAACTGTCTCTAGGCTGCAATGGTATCTTCCAGCCTTTGTCCAGGCTGAGACATGTAACTGTCTCTAGGCTGCAATGGTATCTTCCAGCCTCTGTCCAGGCTGAGACTGTAACTGTCTCTAGGCTGCAATGGTATCTTCCAGCCTTGTCCAGGCTGAGACATGTAACTGTCTCTAGGCTGCAATGGTATCTTCCAGCCTTTGTCCAGGCTGAGACATGTAACTGTCTCTAGCTGCAATGGTACTTCCAGCTCTGCCAGGCTTGTCTGTCTAGGCTGCAATGGTATCTTCCAGCCTTTGCCCGGCTTGAGACATGTAACTGTCTCTAGGCTGCAATGGTATCTTCCAGCCTCTGTCCAGGCTGAGACATGTAACTGTCTCTAGGCTGCAATGGTATCTTCCAGCTTTGTCCAGGCTGAGACATGTAACTGTCTCTAGGCTGCAATGGTATCTTCCAGCCCTTGTCCAGGCTGAGACATGTAACTGTCTCTAGGCTGCAATGGTATCTTCCAGCCTTTGTCAGGCTGAGACATGTAACTGTCTCTAGGCTGCAATGGTATCTTCCAGCCCTTGTCCAGGCTGAGACATGTAACTGTCTCTAGGCTGCAATGGTATCTTCCAGCCTTTGTCCAGGCTGAGACATGTAACTGTCTCTAGGCTGCAATGGTATCTTCCAGCCTTTTGCCCAGGCTGAGACATGTAACTGTCTCTAGGCTGCAATGGTATCTTCAGCGCTCTTGCCCAGGCTGAGACATGTAACTGTCTCTAGGCTGCAATGGTATTTCCCAGCCTTTGTCCAGGCTGAGACATGTAACTGTCTCTAGGCTGCAATGGTATCTTCCAGCCTGTTCCAGGCTGAGACATGTAACTGTCTCTAGGCTGCAATGGTATCTTCCAGCCTTTGTCCAGGCTGAGACATGTAACTGTCTCTAGGCTGCAATGGTATCTTCCAGCCTGTCCAGGCTGAGACATGTAACTGTCTCTAGGCTGCAATGGTATCTTCCAGCTTGTCCAGGCTGAGACATGTAACTGTCTCTAGGCTGCAATGGTATCTTCCAGCCTTTGCCAGGCTGAGACATGTAACTGTCTCTAGGCTGCAATGGTATCTTCCAGCCTCTGCCCAGGCTGAGATTGTACTGTCTCTAGGCTGCAATGGTATCTTCCAGCCTTTGCCCAGGCTGAGACATGTAACTGTCTCTAGGCTGCAATGGTATCTTCCAGCCTTGTCCAGGCTGAGACATGTAACTGTCTCTAGGCTGCAATGGTATCTTCCAGCTTGTCCAGGCTGAGACATGTAACTGTCTCTAGGCTGCAATGGTATCTTCCAGCTTTGTCCAGGCTGAGACATGTAACTGTCTCTAGGCTGCAATGGTATCTTCCAGCCTTTGTCCAGGCTGAGACATGTAACTGTCTCTAGGCTGCAATGGTATCTTCCAGCCTTGTTCCAGGCTGAGACATGTAACTGTCTCTAGGCTGCAATGGTATCTTCCAGCCTTTGTCCAGGCTGAGACATGTAACTGTCTCTAGGCTGCAATGGTATCTTCCAGCCTTTGTCCAGGCTGAGACATGTAACTGTCTCTAGGCTGCAATGGTATCTTCCAGCCTTTGCCCAGGCTGAGACATGTAACACGTCTCTAGGCTGCAATGGTATCTTCCAGCCTTGCCCAGGCTGAGACATGTAACTGTCTCTAGGCTGCAATGGTACCTTCCAGCCTGTCCAGGCTGAGACATGTAACTGTCTCTAGGCTGCAATGGTATCTTCCAGCCTCTGTCCAGGGCTGAGACATGTAACTGTCTCTAGGCTGCAATGGTATCTTCCAGCCTTGCCCAGGCTGAGACATGTAACTGTCTCTAGGCTGCAATGGTATCTTCCAGCCTCTGCCCAGGCTGAGACATGTAACTGTCTCTAGGCTGCAATGGTATCTTCCAGCCTTTGTCCCAGGCTGAGACATGTAACTGTCTCTAGGCTGCAATGGTATCTTCCAGCCTTGTCCAGGCTGAGACATGTAACTGTCTCTAGGCTGCAATGGTATCTTCCAGCCTTTGTCCAGGCTGAGACATGTAACTGTCTCTAGGCTGCAATGGTATCTTCCAGCCTGTTCCCAGGCTGAGACATGTAACTGTCTCTAGGCTGCAATGGTATCTTCCAGCCTTGTCCAGGCTGAGACATGTAACTGTCTCTAGGCTGCAATGGTATCTTCCAGCCTTTGTCCAGGCTGAGACATGTAACTGTCTCTAGGCTGCAATGGTATCTTCCAGGCCTTTGTCCCAGGCTGAGACATGTACTGTCTCTAGGCTGCAATGGTATCTTCCAGCCTGTTCCCAGGCTGAGACATGTAACTGTCTCTAGGCTGCAATGGTATCTTCCAGCCTCCTTGCCCAGGCTGAGACATGTAACTGTCTCTAGGCTGCAATGGTATCTTCCAGCCTTTGTCCAGGCTGAGACATGTAACTGTCTCTAGGCTGCAATGGTATCTTCCAGCCTTGTCCAGGCTGAGACATGTAACTGTCTCTAGGCTGCAATGGTATCTTCCAGCCTTTGCCCAGGCTGAGACATGTAACTGTCTCTAGGCTGCAATGGTATCTTCCAGCCTTGGCCGCAGGCTGAGACATGTAACTGTCTCTAGGCTGCAATGGTATCTTCCAGCCTGCCCAGGCTGAGACATGTAACTGTCTCTAGGCTGCAATGGTATCTTCCAGCCTCTTGCCCAGGCTGAGACATGTAACTGTCTCTAGGCTGCAATGGTATCTTCCAGCCTCTGCCAGGCTGAGACATGTAACTGTCTCTAGTGCAATGGTATCTTCCAGCCTCTGCCCAGGCTGAGACATGTAACTGTCTCTAGGCTGCAATGGTATCTTCCAGCCTTGTCCAGGCTGAGACATGTACTGTCTCTAGGCTGCAATGGTACTTCCAGCCTGGTGCCAGGCTGAGACATGTAACTGTCTCTAGGCTGCAATGGTATCTTCCAGCCTCTGCCCAGGCTGAGAGATGTAACCTGTCTCGTAGGCTGCAATGGTATCTTCCAGCCTTTGTCCAGGCTGAGACATGCCACTGCCTCTCTAGGCTGCAATGGTCATCTTCCAGCCGTTTTGTCCAGGCTGAGACATGTAACTGTCTCTAGGCTGCCAAATGGGATTTCCAGCCTTTGCCCAGGCTGAGACATCGTAAACTGTCCTAGGCTGCAATGGTATCTTCCAGCCTTTGCCAGGCTGAGACATGATAACTGCTCTAGGCTGCAATGGTATCTTCCAGCCCTTGCTCAAGGCTGAGACATGTAACCTGTCTCTAGGGCTGCAATGGTATCTTCCAGCCCTTGTCCAGGCATGAAGACATGGTAACTGTCGTCTAAGGGCAGCAATGGTATGCTTCCAGCCTTTTGCCAGGCTAGAGACATGTACTGTCCTCTAGCTGCAGAATGGTATCTTCACTGCCTTTGCTAAGGCTGAGACATGTAACTGTCTCTAGGCTGCAATGGTATCTCCCAGCCTTTCCAGGCTGAGACATGTAACTGTCCTCTAGGCTGCAATGGTATCTTTCCAAGCCTTTGTCCAGGCTGAGACATCTCTTAGGCTGCAATGGTATCTTCCAGCCTGTCCAGGCTTGAGACATGTACACTGTCTCTAGGCTGCAATGTATCTTCCAGCTTGCCAGGCTGAGGACATGTAACTGTCTCTAGGCTGCAATGGTATCTTCCAGCCTTGTCCAGGCTGAGACATGTACTGTCTCTAGGCTGCAATGGTATCTTCCAGCCTTGTCCAGGCTGAGACATGTACTGTCTCTAGGCTGCAATGGTATCTTCCAGCTTTGCCCAGGCTGAGCAATGTAACGTCTCTAGGCTGCAATGGTATCTCCAGCCTCTGCCCAGGCTGAGACATATACTGTCTCTAGGTTGCAATGGTATCTTCCAGCCTTGCCCAGGCTGAAGACATGTAACTGTCTCTAGGCTGCAATGGTATCTTCCAGCCTTGTCCAGGCTGAGACATGTACTGTCTCTAGGCTGCAATGGTATCTTCCAGCCTCTGCCAGGCCTGAGACATGTACTGTCTCTAGGCTGCAATGGTATCTTCCAGCCTCTGCCCAGGCTGAGACATGTAACTGTCTCTGCTGAATGGTATTCCGCCTCTGCCCAGGCTAGAGATGTACTGTCTGCAATGGTATCTTCCAGCCTTTGTCCCAGGCTAGACATGTAACTGTCTCTAGGCTGCAATGGTATCTTCCAGCCTCTGCCCAGGCTGAAGACATGTAACTGTCTTCTAGGCTGCAATGGTATCTTCCAGCCTTGCCAGGCTGAGACATGTAAACTGTCTCTAGGCTGCAATGGTATCTTCCAGCCTTTGTCCAGGCTGAGACATGTAACTGTCTCTAGGCTGCAATGGTATCTTCAGCCTCTGTCCAGGCTGAGACATGTAACTGTCTCTAGGCTGCAATGGTATCTTCAGCTTGTCCAGGCTGAGACATGTAACTGTCTCTAGGCTGCATGGTATCTTCCAGCCTCTGCCCAGGCTGAGACATGTAACTGTCTCTAGGCTGCAATGGTATCTTCCAGCCTTTGTCCAGGCTGAGAGATGTAACTGTCTCTAGGCTGCAATGGTATCTTCCAGCCTCTACCCAGGCTGAGACAATGTAACTGTCTCTAGGCTGCATGGTATCTTCCAGCCTTTGTCCAGGCTGAGACATGTAACTGTCTCTAGCTGCAATGGTATCTTCCAGCCTCTGCCCAGGCTGAGACATGTACTGTCTCTAGGCTGCAATGGTATCTTCCAGCCTCTGCCCCAGGCTGAGACATGTAACTGTCTCTAAGGCTGCAATGGTATCTTCCAGCTCTTGCCCAGGCTGAGACATGTACTGTCTCTAGGCTGCAATGGTATCTTCCAGCCTGCCTCAGGCTGAGACATGTAACTGTCTCTAGGCTGCAATGGTATCTTCCAGCCTTGCCAGGCTGAGACATGTAACTGTCTCTGCTGCAATGGTATCTTCCAGCCTCTGCCCAGGCTGAGACATGTACTGTCTCTAGCTGCAATGGTATCTTCCAGCCTCTGCCAGGCTGAGACATGTACTGTCTCTAGGCTGCAATGGTATCTTCCAGCCTTTGTCCAGGCTGAGACTGTACTGTCTCTAGGCTGCAATGGTATCTTCCAGCCTTGTCCAGGCTGAGACATGTATATCGTCTAGGCTGCAATGGTATCTCCAGCCTCTTGTCCAGGCTGAGACATGTAACTGTCTCTAGGCTGCAATGGTATCTTCCAGTTTGTCCAGGTCTGAGACATGTAACTGTCTCTAAGGCTGCAATGGTATTTCCAGCCCTTGTCCAGGCTGAGACATGTAATCGTTCTCTAGGCTGCAATGGTATCTTCCAGCCTCTGCCCAGGCTGAGACATGTAATGTCTCTAGGCTGCAATGGTATCTTCCAGCCTTTGTCCAGGCTGAGACATGTACTGTCTCTAGGCTGCAATGGTACTCTCCAGCCTCTGCCCCAGGCTGAGACATGTAACTGTCTCTAGGCTGCAATGGTATCTTCCAGCCTCTGCCCAGGCTTGAGACATGTACTGTCTCTAGGCTGCAATGGTATCTTCCAGCCTCTGCCCAGGCTGAGACATGTACTGTCTCTAGGCTGCAATGGTATCTTCCAGCCTTGCCCAGGCTGAGACATGTAACTGTCCTCTAGGCTGCAATGGTATCTTCCAGCCTTGTCCAGGCTGAGACATGTAACTGGTCTCTAGGCTGCCAATGGTATCTTCCAGCCTCTGCCCAGGCTGAGACATGTAACTGTCTCTAGGCTGCAATGGTATCTTCCAGCCTTGTCCAGGCTGAGACATGTACTGTCTCTAGGCTTGCAATGGTATCTCCAGCTCTGCCCTAGGCTGAGACATGTCACTGTCCCTCTAGGCTGCAATGGTATCTTCCAGCCTTTGCCCAGGCTGAGATGTAACGTCTCTAGGCTGCAATGGTATCTTCCAGCTCCTTGTCAGGCTGAGACATGTAACTGTCTCTAGGCTGCAATGGTACTTCCAGCCCTTGTCCAGGCTGAGACATGTACTGTCTCTAGGCTGCAATGGTATCTTCCAGCCTTGTCCAGGCTGAGACTGTAATCGTCTTAGGCTGCAATGGTATCTTCCAGTCTTGCCAGGCTGAGACATGTAACGTTTCTAGGCTGCAATGGTATCTTCCAACTTTGTCCAGGCTGAGACATGTACTGTCTCTAGGCTGCAATGGTATCTTCCAGCCTGTGCAAGGCTGAGACATGTATGCTGTCTCTAGGCTGCAATGGTATCTTCCAGCCTCTGCCCAGCTGAGACATGTAACTGTCTCTAGGCTGCAATGGTATCTTCCAGCCCTTGTCCAGGCTGAGACATGTAACTGTCTCTAGGCTGCAATGGTATCTTCAGCCTCCCAGGCTGAGACATGTAACTGTCTCTAGGCTGCAATGGTATCTTCCAGCCTCTGCCAGGCTGAGACATGTAACTGTCTCTAGGCTGCAATGGTATCTTCCAGCCTTCCAGGCTGAGACATGTAACTGTCTCTAGGCTGCAATGGTATCTTCAGCCTCTCCCAGGCTGAGAATGTAATTGTCTCCTAGGCTGCAATGGTATCTTCCAGCCTCTGCCCAGGCTGAAATGTAACTGTCTCTAGGCTGCAATGGTATCTTCCACCTTGTCCAGGCTGAGAATGTAACGTCTCTAGGCTGCAATGGTATTCCAGCCTTTGTCTCAGGCTGAGACATGTGCACTGTCTCTAGCGGCAATGGTATCTTCCACCTTTGTCCAGGCTGAGAATGTACGTCTCTAGCGCTGCAATGGTATCTTCCCCTTGTCCAGGCTGAGACATGTAACGTCTCTAGGCTGCAATGGTATCTTCCAGCCTGTCCAGGCTGGAGATGTAAACTGTCTCTAGGCTGCAATGGTATCTTCCAGCTTGTCCAGGCTGAGACATGTACTGTCTCTAGGCTGCAATGGTATCTTCCAGCCTTGTCCAGGCTGAGACATGTACTGTCTCTAGGCTGCAATGGTATCTTCCAGCCTGTGTCCAGGCTGAAACATGTACTGTCTCTAGGCTGCAATGGTATCTTCCAGCCTTTGTCCAGGCTGAGACATGTACTGTCTCTAGGCTGCAATGGTATCTTCAGCCTTGCCCAGGCTGAGAATGTAACGTCTCTAGGCGCAATGGTATCTTCCAGCCTTGTCCAGGCTGAGAACTGTATGTCTCTAGGCTGCAATGGTATCTTCCAGCCTTTGTCCAGGCTGAGACATGTAATGTCTCTAGGCTGCAATGGTATCTTCCAGCCTTTGCCAGGCTGAGACATGTATTCTTCTAGCTGCAATGGTATCTTCCAGCCTTGTCCAGGCTGAGACATGTACTGTCTCTAGGCTGCAATGGTATCTTCCAGCCTTGTCCAGGCTGAAACATGTAACTCGTCTCTAGCTGCAATGGTATCTTCCAGCCTCTGCCCAGGCTGAGACATGTAACTGTCTCTAGTGCAATGGTATCTTCCAGCCCTGCCAGGCTGAGACATGTAAACTGTCTCTAGGCTGCAATGGTATCTTCCAGCTCTGCCTCAGGCTGAGACATGTAACTGTCTCTAGGCTGCAATGGTATCTTCAGCCTCTCCTCAGGCTGAGACATGTAACTGTCTCTAGGCTGCAATGGTATCTCCAGCCTCTGCCCAGGCTGAGACATGTAACTGTCTCTAGGCTGCAATGGTATACTTCCAGCCTTATGCCCAGGCTGAGACATGTAACTGTCTCTAGGCTGCAATGGTATCTTCCAGCCTCTGCCCCAGGCTGAGACATGTAACTGTCTCTAGGCTGCAATGGATCTTCCAGCCCTGCCCAGGCTGAGACATAGTAACTGTCTCTAGGCTGCAATGGTATCTTCCAGCCTCTGCCCAGGCTGAGACATGTATTGTCTCTAGCTGCAATGGTATCTTCCAGCCTCTGCCCAGGCTGAGAATGTACTGTCTCTAGGCTGCAATGGTATCTTCCAGCCTCTGCCCAGGCTGAGACATACTGTCTCTAGGCTGCAATGGTATCTTCCAGCCTTGTCCAGGCTGAGACATGTAACTTCTCTCTAGGCTGCAATGGTACTTCTGTCCAGCCTTGTCCAGGCTGAACATGTAACTGTCTCTAGGCTGCAATGGTATCTTCCACGTCTGCTCAGCTGTGTCCAGGCTGAGACATGTAACTGTCAGATCATTCTATCTAGGCTGCAATGGTATCTTCCAGCTTTTGTCAGGCTGAGACATGTAACTGTCCCTAGGCTGAAATGGTATCTTCCAGCCTGTGCCAGGCTGAAGACATGTAACTGTCTCTAGGCTGCAATGGTATCTTCCAGCCTTGTCCAGGCTGAGACATGTAACTGTCTCTAGCTGCAATGGTATCTTCCAGCCTCTTGTCCAGGCTGAGACATGTACTTGTCTCTAGGCTGCAATGGTATCTTCCAGCCTTTGCCCAGGCTGAGAAATGTAACGTCTCTAGGCTGCAATGGTATTTTCCACGCCTTTGCCCAGGCTGAGAATGTAACATGTCTCTAGGCTGCAATGGTATCTCCAGCCTTTCCAGGCTGAGACATGTCACTACGTCCTTCTTGCTCTATACGCTCATGGCTCCGCTGCGCACGCCTTCCCTCTAGGCTGCAATGATTCCTAGTTCTCAGTCTTCCAGCTGTTCCAGGCTGAGACATGTAAACGTCTCTAGGCTGCAATGGTATCTTCCAGCCTTTGCCCAGGCTGAGAACATGATTAATCGTCTCTACTATTGCAATATTGGCAGGTTTGAAATGCATCAGCATGGATAGTCAGCTGAAGTCTGTCTCTAGGCTGCAATGGTATCTTCCAGCCTTGTTCCAGGCTGAGACATGAACTGTCTCTAGGCTGCAATGGTATCTTCCAGCCTCGTGCCAGGCTGAAGAAGTAACTGTCTCTAGGCTGCAATGGTATCTTCCAAGCCTCTTTGTCCAGGCTGAGAAATGTAACGTCCCTACTGCAATGGTATCTTCCAGCCTTTGCTCCAGGCTGGCTGACTGTGCTCTAGCGCTGAAATGGTATTTCCAGCTTTTGCCCAGGCTGAGACATAAACTGTCTCTAGGCTGCAATGGTATCTTCCAGCCTTTGCCCAGGCTGAGACATGTAACTGTCTCTAGGCTGCAATGGTATTTCAGCCTTTACCCAGGCTGAGAATGTAACTTCGCTTCTCCTAGCGTGGCAATTGTATTTCCAGCACTTCCATCAGGCTGAGACATGTAACTTCTATGCGTCTCCTCTACTAGGCTGCAATGGGGCAATGTATCTTCCAGCCTTGTCCCGGCTGAGACATGTAACTGTCTCTGTAGCGCTCAATGGTATCTTCCAGCTTGCCAGGCTGAGACATGTAACTGTCTCTAGGCTGCAATGGTATCTTCCAGCTTTGAGCAGGCTGAAGACATGTAACTGTCTCTTAGGCTGCAATGGTATCTTCCAGCCTTTCCCCAGGCTGAGAATGTAACTGTCTCTGCTGCAATGGTACTTCCAGCTCTTGCCAGGCTGAGACATGTAACTGTCTCTAGGCTGCAATGGTATCTTCCAGCCTTTGCCAGCTGAGACATGTACTGTCTCCGTGGCTTGCAATGGTATCTTCCAGCTTGTCCAGGCTGAGACATGTAACTGTCTCTAGGCTGCAATGGTATCTTCCAGCTTTGCCAGGCTGAGACATGTATGTCTCTGAGGCTGCAATGGTATCTTCCAGCCTTTGTCCAGGCTGAGAACATGTAACTGTCTCTCTAGGCTGCAATGGTATCTTCCAGCCTTGTCCAGGCTGAGACATGTAACTGTCTCTAGGCTGCAATGGTATCTTCCAGCCTCTGTCGCCAGGCTGAGACATGTCACTTTGTCC